>NW_010219602.1:0-685 GCF_000695765.1 Mesitornis unicolor
CCTCCCCAGCCACTCTGTGGCTTGGAGGCACTTGAAGAGCATCCTGTGCCAAGCAGCTCTGGAATTGCTTCAGTAGGGAAGTGTTTGAGTCATCCTAGATACGTTTTGTGATACATCATGGGCTGGGTTTTGACAGTAGACCAAATTTGAGAGCACCACTGAAGAAGAGAATTCTCTTTCACAGACCGTAAGCATGTGTCTTAACTGCCTTGGTTTTGTTCACTGCCAGTGTGACTTTGAACCCACACCAACCCTTCTTTTACACTCTACAGAAGCTCTTTACCAGCAGGGTTGAAAAGAGTAGATAATTATACAGACTTATGCACTTAAACCAACTATCTGTACATGGTTACTACATTGTCACAACTGTTCAGTGGGCAAACAAACACACAAAAATAATAAATTATACTTGATTATGCAAGTAATTGTCTGACTCCTACCCTGCCCTTTCATCTAAATTAGATCCTCCTGTTTTTTTTGTGATTTTCAAACTGAAATGCATATCCATAACCTTTACCAACATTAAATTACAAATGTGCACAACACTGCAATGCTGCGAGTTTGAGTATGTACAAAGAAAAGAGGATAGTTCTGAATTAAAACACATTTCTGTAAGAATTAGAATCTGCAACATCCTTTAAGAAGAAATTCTGCTTCTCAGTGCCTTGTTTTTAGAAAAAATATT
>NW_010219603.1:0-685 GCF_000695765.1 Mesitornis unicolor
AAATCTTTTTCTCAGGAAAGAGTTAAGTTAGGAGCTTGACGCTATTTTCAATTAAGCTGTATCTTTTAAACACAAGCAGTTTTAATCATAAAATAATACCTTCCACGACACAGAACAGTAGATGTTTTCTACTAGTCAAGGTTTTGCACAATAGGACTTTTTGTTTGGGAAGGAAAATAATGATTCTCTGCTGTGCCACCTGTGGAAAAAGAAAGAAAGAAAGAAAAAGATATATCCCATTTATGCTTCTACTGAGAAAGGTTATTAAAAAAAATCTCTTTTTAAGTGTAATTGTATTATGCAGTTCATTTTAACTATTATGAATTGATATTAACAATTGAAGAGCATGGCTCCTTTTTTCCCCTTTTCTCCCTGCACAGTTATAGTTTTGTCAAGGTCAAAGCAATTAAGCTTTACTCTCCTGTCTTGGCCAGCTGCCTGGAAGCCCAGGAGAGGAGCAGGATGATAAGACAAAGTGTGATATCAAAGGTGGGATGCTGAGGAGAGAGCAAAGAACAAACACTCAGATGCCATTTATTCAGATTAATTTGGGTGAATTTTGCCATTATTGCCTACTTTCAGTGATCACTATTTCGGTCAGCATAGCAATGACTGTACTGAAGACCTCCAGCACACTGGAGCATCTATGGTACCTTCTCTGGAAAATTTACATTCAAGACTGTGA
>NW_010219604.1:0-685 GCF_000695765.1 Mesitornis unicolor
AACTCCTGAGATTCTGTGATTCTGTGAAAAGGGGATGGGAGAGCCTGCGGGAGTCGGAAAGGAGGATGGAGACCCTGATAACCTGTGGCATTGGAGCGTCCAAGCCTCCCAGGAGCTTGTCTCAAACCAACAGCGTGAGCCAGATCCAAAAATTCACTCGTCTGAATTTGCAATGCTCCGGCTAAGAGGCAGCTTTGCTGCCCAGATGGTGTCAGGGCAGCGTTTGCTGAGGGTTTTGGGGGGGTTTTTTGTCCTTCCAGGAAGGACACAGGAGCCCCCAAACCCCTCCTGTAGTTACTGGGGAGAGGCAGCTGCAGAGGATGATGATTGGCTCCAGGGGCAGCTCTGAATGCCTGTCCCCTAACTGGGATGTTTAAAGCAAAGTGGGATATATTAAACCTTGATCAAAAAAAACCAAAAAAAGCATCCAGAAAAAGAGATCCCTGCCCAAAACGCCTACCTGAAATGGCAAGGCAGCCTCGCAGAGCAGGAGCCCAGGAGACGCACAGGAACTCGGCGCCTGAGCTGGGAGAGGGAACCTTGCACTTCGCCGAGGCCAAAGGCTCCGAGGTTTTCCTCAGGTCCGTCAGGGTGAGGTGGCCCCGGCTCGAGAGGCGAGCGATGGGCTGGGAGCTCCAGTCGCAGCCCGGAGGCCCCGCTGCCATGCGCCACCGCTCGCCGCACG
>NW_010219605.1:0-686 GCF_000695765.1 Mesitornis unicolor
GTAGGACGTGGGACAGCCCAGATACCTTGCGGAGGATGAGATGACAGGGGAAATCCACACCAGTCCATTCTTTGGCTCCAGGCACCCACGGAGAGAAAACAAACACCTTGCCTCTCCCCTAGCCACCCAATTAGCCAAGGAGGGAGCCGCACTACACTCCTACCTGAGGAGCATCCATCCATCCACCAACCTATGGACTGGCTTACCTTCTCACAGAGCAAGAGAGAGATGGGGAGAAGGGACAGAGCAGAGCTCCAGAAGCAGGGGAGGGGACAGTATCTAACATGAGAGTACACAAAGACTCATGGACTAGGGTAGGGAGAAGCAGCCAGACAGCAGGACTGGGCATGGCTGTGGCCAGAGGAGGAAGGGAAGTACTAGGTACCTGGGAAAGGAGAAGGGTGGCATAGGCTGTCCTCAAAGAAGGGAAAGCCCACAGCACCTATGAGACAGTATCAGAAAATCACTGGAGTGATAAAGAGAGCAGACTGGTGGGCAGGGCAAAGGCTGGTGTCCATTTCTATTGAGCAAGTAGGGGTCACATGCTGTGGTTGCTTGGTATCCGCCGCTCTCTCAGGGCTAGACACTTGGCAGCCATCAGCTGAGACACTTCTCATTAAGGCAGGCTTAATGACGTGCTCATTTCAAGCTCTCCTGAATGTGCAATTCCTTCCCTTGGTGTCTTT
>NW_010219606.1:0-686 GCF_000695765.1 Mesitornis unicolor
TACATCAGTGCATACATGTAAAAAAAGTGATGAATCTTAATTCACAAGAAGTGGATTTGCAGGAGGAGTGACATTATTTATGAAAGTAGGCTGAAGTAACAAAAAACAATAACAAAACAACACAACTGAGTAAATAAAGAAGAAAACAGGAAATTTTGAAAAACATAAGAAAACTCGGCATTTTCAAAATAAAACATTTTGGAAGTGCCGACACTTTAAAATTCAAATAAATCTTTTCAACTTTTTATCCTGAGCAACGCATTTCATTTAAATATTGAGCTGATAATCCCATTTGATGACTCAGGTTTTACTCCATAGTCTCAACAAACTCTGCTACATCCTGCTTAGACCTGTGTCTCCAAAGTCTCCATAGTTCTAGTCAGAGTCTCACACTAAGCAAAAGATTAAGATCTCTTACAAAAATGTGTTTCATTGCTGCCAGTGGTGAGGTCACCCAGTGTACTCTGACCTAACAAGAACATGCCTTGGGTGTTTCCTTTTGGCCTTATGCCACTAGCCATCAAGAAGTGACATTAAAACCATCCCACACACCCAACAATAATTTACTGTGATCCTGAAATCACAGAAAATTATCTTTTTGTCTTCAGAAAAAAAACCTCCTGAAGTTAAATAGCAGCTTTTTAAATCCAGAGAATAGTTACATGTTGGGGGGGGGGGGGGGGGGG
>NW_010219607.1:0-687 GCF_000695765.1 Mesitornis unicolor
CTGTCTTATCCTCGCCGAGGTGTACTGTGAGTAAACACCCACCATAGCTAAGGGAAGAACACAAAGAATTAAAGGGAAGAAACATAACTGGAACTGAGCAAATGCGTATCTCTAGCACAGAGGTTGTGCTCATTAGTCCATAGCCGAGGCGTTAATGGTGCCTCCGACTGTTGCTTCTTCAGAGTTTTAAAAATACGTAGAAATTAAAAGTCTGTAAAAATACTTGGCTCTTAGAAGCAATAAATGAGGAAGAGCTGAGAAGTGCCAAGGTAACCCTGCTGTTAACTGCTAATATAATTTAAACAGAAAGGTTCTACAGGTCTTGTATTCCTCAACCTGTCCTATTTGCCAGGCTGTAATTGCCACACTGGAGCAGTAATAAGCCAGAGGAAAGCATAAATCTGGCTACAGCTGTCAAGGAAGAGCTTTTTAAATTCAGATTACCACCAAAATTGTTGGGCAAATAGCAGTGTTCTCCATATACAGTTCCCAGTACAGTGAGGGAAGTGAAAGCTATTTTGATTGTACACTTCTTAAAATTTTGATTAACTCTGCTTTTATTTGATGCAATCTTCTAAAACAAATTTAAAATTGTTTGTGCTAGCTATATAATAGTCTATGCATACCAAAATACTCCCACATTTCTGTGATGCTACCACTGCTAGACATTAGCTTCCACTTTTTCCC
>NW_010219608.1:0-688 GCF_000695765.1 Mesitornis unicolor
AAAAGGGAGTTTGGGAGGAATTAATATTCCGGGTCAAATGTTTGGCTAAAATAATGAGATGATGCATCAGGAGGTATTAACCTTGAAAGGTTCATGGTGGAAAATGGTATTTGCTTCATCCTTTCTTCTCCCTCCAACCTACAGCTGCCTCTCTTCATTTTGTGTGAGAATTTTCCATTTAAAACTAATGGCCTTGCTTTTTGGGATTAGTGGGCGAGGGTTGGTTAAATTATCTCAAAATTAGAATTTGGGGTAAGATAAAAGTGGTTTTTTTTGTCAGCTCTAAATTAAATTGTAGGGTTTCTGTTGCGGTTTGAGGGCTGTTATTTTTTTAATTACTAAGATGAATTTTGTTAAAGATGTGGTGGTTTCTGTTCCGTCTGTTCTGTTATTTTGTTTTTTAAACACCAATATCCCTGGCTCCCGGCTTTCCCCTTTCCTGTTTTCCTCGTCGCCCCTGGATTTGAGGCTCGTTCCCTGCCTGCGGGGGGAGCAGAGCCGGGCGAGCGCCCACCGCGGAGCCAGGAGAGGGCGCTGGGAACCGCGGAACCGCCGCGGCCCCGGAGCCAGCGCCCGCCCGCGGCCCTGGGACTGACGGGCGCAGGATGCGGCCCCGGGGGGTGGGCAGGGAGCTGGATGCGACCCCGGCTCCAAACACGGCAGCTCTTGCCTCCAGGCTGGGGAGCTG
>NW_010219609.1:0-685 GCF_000695765.1 Mesitornis unicolor
AAAAGGGAGTCCCCTCTGTAGCATTTTTTTGGCATCATTAACCAGGCGGTACCCGGGGTCCAACTCATCATCCTGAAAGGTCCTTGCTCTGGCTTAAAAGCGTTTTTTTCCTGTATGCTGTCTGAAGACCTTTTGCTTCTGAGACCATTTTCTCTATGGATCATCCACATAACCATTGCACCTAATATACATACACATGTTATTTTCCTGAAGATACTCACACGTGATAACAGACTCACGTTAATTCGACTGCGGCATAGAGATCAATAATGTAAACAAAATATAAACAATAAATCAACATAGCTATCCCAGTCACCCTGAGTCTGATTGGTACAAGAACTTGTCACAAATCTGCAGTTCTTGAGGACACTTTAGGTTTTTATGTGGGGGAGGGAGTTCTGTGATCCCAGGTGTGATTTTCCAGTATTTGGAGTTGTGGTTTAACCACGGCAAGCAGCTAAAACCCCCTGCAGTATGCTTGCTTGGCCTCCTCCCTTCCTGATGGGATGGGGAAAAGAATGGGGAGATTAAAATTAAAGAACTCCTCAGTTGAGATAAGGACTATTTAATAGTTAAAACAACCCAAACGGAAATAATACTAATGCCAGTCAATCGTAGGAAGAATAGGAACAAAAGAAAGCAATCGAACTTATGCTCAGCTCACAAAGAGCAGCCACTGGCTGTA
>NW_010219610.1:0-663 GCF_000695765.1 Mesitornis unicolor
TGAAAATACAAATGCTATGTATCTCTTCCTCCAGCTTTGAAAAGGTTTAAATTTGAATGTCAGAAGCATTGCTCTCAGATCTTGACGGTTCACCCAAATACTCTGCTGTCCCTCCCGCTATTGACACTGCCACTCCCCGAGGGTCCCCGCTCACTTTGGCTGGAAAGGGTTTACAGAGCTGTGGCTCCTGTACTTTTTCAGGAACTGGGCGTGCCTGATGAGAAATGTTTGAAGAAGGGAACTGGTCCATTTGAGCAGATGAGACTGGAGAACCCGTGTTGTCAGTTGCCTGTGTTGCAGCCTAAACCAGCTGCATAGTCTCCTCTCTAGAAATCCACTGAGTTGCCTTTTCTTGAGTGTGCGCAGTTGTACTCTTGGAGTCAGAAAAGCATGGCAGGCACACAGGATGGGCAGGCTGGATTTCACTGTGAAGAGCCAGAGATCTGATAAATGGTACTCCTCTTTGGAGAGTATCTCAGACTTGCTATATGATGGGTTTCATTGGATAATCTTGACTGTGAATAGGAAAGCAGAGATAGATTCCAGTGAGGGGAACAGGCAGGTGCTTGTTATTTAGAAAATAATTAATTATTAAATTAATTGAAATTTATTTAGAAACATTTCTCCAGGGGTAATCAGTCAAGTGTTCCCTGTCACTTTCCC
>NW_010219611.1:0-688 GCF_000695765.1 Mesitornis unicolor
CCAGCCATGTCAGAGGCTGCTGCTGTGTCTGAGGAAGATGAAGCTGGCGACAGGCAGGGCCAGGGATCCTCATGTCTAGGCAGGCCACTAAACCCAGACCAAACTGTCCAGGAGGATCTTTAGTGCCTTCACATGTCACGTCATTGCTGAGAAGGCTGGTCCCATTGGTGCCAGCAGCCCAGGGGTGAGCTGGGGTCCCTGAAGGTGCCCTTTGGCCATGGGTAATGAGGACAGCTGCTGGGCCTGGTACTTCGGAGGCCGTCTCAGGGCCTCAGGATGAATTTTCTGTATTTCCAACCCCTTTCTTCCCTGCCTTGGTTGGACTTCAAACAAAGGTCTGGTGTTACCTGGCCCTGTGGGGACCTGGAGAAAGATCTCCAGGCTGGTTTTGGGCTCAGGGTTTTTGGTCTCCTCTCCTCCTCTCCACCATGGCACTCGAGTGCCGGAGTGGCAGAGCAGCACTGGCTTCCCTGGGATGGGAGGAACCATCCAGACTAGAGAAAGCACTGCTCTGCGATGACCATCGACCATCTCATCCCACTGAGGACAACAGGACAGGGCAGAGGAGTCACACATGGGATGTTCAGCAATGGAGATGCTCCCCATCAATTCTCCCCTGCTGCCTAGCCCTGCCACCCCAGAGGCCAGGACACCCCAAATCCTCCATCCAGCCTGCGTTGGGAGGTAC
>NW_010219612.1:0-687 GCF_000695765.1 Mesitornis unicolor
TTTCTGAGGTATTTTTACCATTTGGGGGGATTATTTTTCCACTTTTTGAGGTATTTTTACCTCTTCTTGAGGTATTTTTCCTCTTTTTTGAGGTATTTTTACCACTTTTTGGATTATTTTCCCCCTTCTTGAAGTACTTTTCCCACTTTATTTTCCCTACTTTTTTCCCCTCCATTTTTTTTCCGCTCCAGCTCCACGCTGAGGCCTCAGCTTCTTCCTCCTCTTCCCTCTTGGTTTCCCCTCATTTTTTGGCCAAAATTAATTGGAATTATTTGCTCTAAGTTGCTCTTTGGGCCTTTTTTGGCCTAAAATTGAAGATTTTTTCCCTATTTTGGGCCTGTTTTGCCCCAAATCTGGGCCTACTTTGCCTCTTTGGGCCTGTTTGGACCCAAATCTGGGCCTACTTTGCCAATTTGGGGCCTGTTTAAACCAAATTTGGGGATTTTTTGACCCAAATTTGGCCGATTTCCACTCAAACCTGGGCAAACTTTGACCCTTTATGATTTACTTTATACAAAATCTGGGGTTTTTACTTGGTTTTTGTGCTTTCCCCCCCTTTCTGGCCTGTTTTCCTCAAATATTTGGCTGCTTTTCCCTTTTAATGCCATTTTTTCCTCAAATATTTGCTAAATTTTGCCTTTTCGTGGCATTTTTACCTCAAAAATTTGATAATTTTGCCTTTTTGTG
>NW_010219613.1:0-688 GCF_000695765.1 Mesitornis unicolor
AAATCAGGTCTGGTTGGCTCAGGCCAGGACACCCTCCATCCCTGTAAATGCCCCAGTTTCTTCATAGCCCACCTCACCTCGTCTGGCAGACGATCTCGGAGGCGAAGATTTAGCTTTTGTGTGGGATTCGTGGGTTTCTCCTGGTTGCCAGTGCTCACCCGGGTTTCCCACTTCTTCTCAACCTGGGGTCCTCAGTTTTCTTGATGTTTACATTATGAATTACTGCAGATTCCCCAAATCCAAGTGCTTGCCTGAGGATGCAGGGAGCGAGGGCTCCCCCAGCCCCATCTCTGGATGTCATGGATATGGAGTGTGGTTCTGAGAGGAGCCGGGGAGACAAATCAAGCCTCCTGGGGTATTTTCCCAGTCTAATGCAATAAGAGCATCCAAAACACAGCCACCACCTCCCTCGTGGTTTGTGGCAATGCTGAGGTTCTCTTCTGCTTTAGCTTCTCAGCAGCAACGTGGTGAATGACCTGATCCTGCTGGAGACCATGCTGGACAACATGACGGGGCGGCAGAAGGACGCCTGCATGCTGGTGCGGATGCTGGCGCTGCGGGGGCTCGGCAACATCGCCTCTGGCTCGCCCGAAAAGGTGAGAGCCAACGCTGCACCACTGGGCTCAGGGCTGGGTGGGAGAATCCCAGAAACCCAGGATCTGAGGAGTTGGAAGGGACCTGGAGAGCT
>NW_010219614.1:0-689 GCF_000695765.1 Mesitornis unicolor
TTTTTCTTTTTCTGGGCAGGGCTGGAAAAAAATCCTGGCTACTCCTGGCCAAAGGGCACCCGGCGGCACCTGCCGGAGCATCCCTGCACACCCGCTGGGATGGAGCTCCCCCAGGCAGGGCTGGATGCAGCCCCCGTGGCCTTGGAGGCAGCTGCTGACCCATTTGGGTCCCCGGGTGGCAGGGGTTTTAGGGGGTGTGGAATCCCTGGCCAAGGGAGTGGAGTGGGACGTGCCAGGGGCTGGAGCAACCCCAGGGTGTGTTGAATCCCTGTCCCCCTTAGGGATGCCCAGGGTGGCTGTGAAACACCAGCCCTGGCGCATCCCAACTGACTGGGACAAGGGAGAGCCAAGGGGCAGAGCCGTGTTGATGTGAGGAGGAAGAGGGGAGTGAAGGAGCTGGAGGGGAAATGGGGGCTGAGCTGCATTTCTGCTCCTCCTGAGCTGGAGAGCGCGAGCTGGTCCCAAATCACTGAGAGGTGTGGGCACCTTGGGGTCCTGAGGACCCTCCAAGTGACCCCCTCACACACATGGGCTCTGCTGGGGACACCGTTACATTTCTCTTGCTGACTTTGTCCATCCCCTGTGTCACACAGGAATGATGCAGCAGGACTCACCTTGCCCTGGAAGAAGCCCAACCCATGGCCATGGCCACCTCCAGGAGTGGAGAATGGCCCTGGCAAGGACAAGAT
>NW_010219615.1:0-687 GCF_000695765.1 Mesitornis unicolor
AGGCCTTAAATTACATTATTACAGTAGAAAATACAGGAGGTAGAATATAACTGAAAGGACAAATGCAGGTTAGAGTCAAATCTATCATTGCTCCTGTAAGCTACTTAAAACATGGTTTTAAAACCTAAACCCAGTGTTTCAATAACTATAGAAAACAGTTAAAATAAATTGCCATGAGAGCCCTTATATCGTGCTTGATACAGGGAGGTAGGATGTAAGAAGGAGGACACGTGAGACATGACACTTATCTACAGCTCCTGTTTGCTTGACTGAGGACAGGGTTTCACAGGTCAGTCACCCTCGTCAGCTTCAGACTCTGACTCTGGAACAGAGAGACCTTGTCAGCAGGTCAGCCCCCACAGCCCTCGCGTACTGCATCCCGCAGAACAGCTGCTGCTGGACCTCCATGGAGTCCATTGGTGAGATTTCCTGCCAGTACTGCAGGCACACCTAGTCTCAGAAGGGCAATTAATACCCCCACCCTCCAAAACAGAGCACTATTGCACTACGGTTCCCAAAATAAGCAAGCTCAACTTGTGAGCTAAGCTGCTGGTTACCTTCTTCAGCGTTCTTGAGCCATTCAACAAACTTTTTCATTTGCTCCAGAAAAACGCTCTTTCCTTTTGCAAGATGCGCATCTTTGTACCACTTCAGGATGGGTTCTTTGCTCAGAACTTCAGCTGCAAG
>NW_010219616.1:0-689 GCF_000695765.1 Mesitornis unicolor
CCAATTCACAGAGTCATATCTATTAGCAGATTAGAAAAAGTAAAAATCTGGTATATAGATAGTAATTTTGCTGGGGAGCATGTAGCAACCCTGCTCATGAACAAAGAATTAACTATTCTGTAAAGAGAGAAAGCAATGTAAGTAAATGGGCCATTTGAACATCACGAGTCATTAAATTGTGTACTCTAGAGAAGGTAAAGTTTCACCTTCAGGAAGAACTTCCTTGCTCCCTCACCACATACATTCTTTTATGATGTTCATATTAGACTTTTCACTGGACTTTTAATATCTTTAATAAAGCATTGTGTTAAGCAATCAGAAAAGCCTTCTCTACATTAGTTTTATAAAAAGGAAATATTAAAATGTCAATGCCTCCTACAGTGTTTTGGAAATTATTTTTGCTTTTGTGTTCAAGATGTCTACAAGTTCTGAAAACATTAATTCTGAACACACATAATACTATGAAGCTATTGAAGATAAGAAATTTAATTGCCATTCATTATCATAACTAAGCCAAAAAGGAATTAACTAATGAGTCTCATTCGCTTTTGCTGATGAACACAGAAATGCACCTCTTTCCCCTACTGTTACAGACAGTAGAAATACATGCAGATGTTAATTGTGTTAACAAAATATGATAGGCAAAGGGAATAAATGTGAAGTTTATGGGTGTTATTTTCTTTTTCACT
>NW_010219617.1:0-689 GCF_000695765.1 Mesitornis unicolor
TTTTTTATTTTGGGTGTTACTTTATTGCTGAAATCTTTAGCTTGCCTGGTGAAAATATCCATAGTGCTGAGGAAACCTATTGTGCTCTCTGTGCTATTGGCATAGTAAGTCCTAAAAATTGGGAGTTAATCCTATTGACCCCAAAGTCCTCATTCCTCCATTTGGAAATGCTCCAGGTGCTCTCGTACTTGATTTGGTTAAAGAACAGATTACAAAGGTGTTTGACTATTACCACATTACTGAAGAAGAAATGAAAGTGATTCCATTAGTGTTTGATATTGGTTGGAAAAACTTTCTGAAACTTGTTTTTAAGCCTTGATTGTCAGATTAAAGGAGAGCTTGTTCCAGCAAAGGCATGTGAATGCTTGTTTGTTTCCTAAATTTGAGGTGGCACTGCCTTGTCTACACTACCAACCCAACTCAGAATCTTGTCTACCCCATCAATCCAACTGGGATTGGTTAACACTTTGTATCTTGCAAGAGATTGTACGGTGTTAAGTTTTCCAAGTTATCTCTCTTTTAAGGTTAAAATATTAAAATGAAAATATTATTTCTCACTTTTCATTTAAATTTGGGTTGGGTTTTTTTGGTTCTTGATGAAAAAGCATGCAGAACATAGTACTTATGTAGTCTTTATTCTAGAGGGGACTGGTAGGCACTTGTAATTATAGCATCTTGTTTCAGATTTT
>NW_010219618.1:0-689 GCF_000695765.1 Mesitornis unicolor
AAAAAAAAAGAATGAAAAAATAACAGAATCTTTTGAAAGAAAGTCTCTTAATAAGCATTAACTAATTAGTCATATATCTCTGTCTAGCAGTGGAAGCATGAGCTGAATGTGGACGTGTCAGAAAGAAGAGACATCTTACAGAGAGACCTAGATAGACTGAAAGAGTGGGCAAGCAAGAACTGTATTCAGTTTAACAAAGACAAGTGCCAGGTCCTGTACCTGGGACAACAAAATCTAGGAGCCAAGTACAGGCTAAGATCTGTGTGACTGGGAGAAGCCATGATGAAAGGGACCTGCTAGTCCTGATGGACAACAGGCTGAACAGGAGTGAGCAGTGCACTGCTAGAGCAAGAGAAATTGAATCCTGGGCTGCGTTTGCAGTGACACTGAAAGCAGAGACAGAGATGTGATCATCCCATTCCATTCAGCACTTGTCAGGCTGAACCTGGAGTACTGTGTCTGGTTCTGGTTCCTACAATTCAAGAAAGATTTTGATAGTCCAGAGAAGGTCTGAAGAAATGCCATGAAGATGATCACAGAGCTGGAGAATCTGCCCTATGAGGAAAGATTGGAGGAGTTAGGTCTATCCTCCTCTGAGAAGGCTCAGTATTCCAGTACTTAAAGGGCAACTACAAAGAATACAGAGGCTCTCTCTTCCCAAGGAGTCACATGGAGAAGACAAGGGGTAA
>NW_010219619.1:0-690 GCF_000695765.1 Mesitornis unicolor
TGAGTGCCCAGCCCAGCCCTAAACCACGACAGGTTTGGCGACGGGAAGGACTCACCCAGGAACTGGGGGTTCCTGTCCACCACCTCGCTCATCTCTCCCACCAGCTCGATGCTGGTGTAGCGGACAGCGGTGTGCACCGTTTCGGGCAGGCGAACCACCCCCTCCAGCACCTCCACCAGCGTCGGGTTGTTCTCCCTGCGGGGGTAAAAAGTGGTCGGTTTAACCCCAAAGCACCTCCCGGACCATTTCCTATTGGTTTTATTGAATCCCATCAACTCCCGTGTGGTGATGGGTACCCGAAATTTGGGCTGGTGGGGGGCTCAGGGCTGTTGGAGCTGGGACGCGGCCACACGGCAGCCTCCAGCTTCACTAAACAGAGTTTAGTGCTCTAAAGAGCGCTCATAGCACAAGAATAAAGCTAATGAAAGCTCCAGGGAGCAAATTCTCCTGTGCTGCAGCTCCAAAATAAAAACTGCAGAGGAAAAACCCAGCAAGAGCAGCCATGGCATAGATAAGGATGCAGAAGGATCCCCAAAACCCTAATGTGGGCAAAAATACGTTGCTTTTAGGAGATAAACTAAGGGAAAACAAAACCTTATCCTATTTTACCAGGGTTGTACTCAAATCTGTGGCATTAAAGTCCCCACGCAGGCAGAGAGGGGACCTGAGAAGGTCCAACTGCTTCATGCA
>NW_010219620.1:0-690 GCF_000695765.1 Mesitornis unicolor
TGCCTGACCACTTCAGGGCTGACCAAACATTAAAGCATATTATTAAGGGTGTTGTCCAGTTACCTCTTAAACACCAACAGGCTTGGGGCATCGACCACTTCTAGGAAACCTCTTCTAGTGCTTGACACCACCCTCTCAGTAAAGAAACTTGCCTGATATCTGGTCTGAGATGTCTATACAATGTACTCACATTGTATAGATGGTTGAGGCAAGGTATGGTCTCCTTTGGCGTGGTTGGTGGTTGGTATAGAAGCGTGGAAATGCAGACACACAGAACAGACACACAGATGCTCAGCTGCACTCAAGGGAATTAACTTCATTACAGAGAGACCATGAATCTGGTTCTCCTCCCACTTATCCCTGCTGACAGATAGGAATAATGGCACTATAAAAACCATATGAAGAAGGAATCAGGGTTTGAAACAAAAAGAGAAGAACAGTGCACAGAGCTTACTGGATTAGCAGCCTCTCTGCTGAGGGCAGCGGTACCGACTTTCTGAATTTTCCTCTGTAATTTCTAGTGAACTGCAATTTTCTTAAAGCCCCCAAGTCTTCCCATTATGAAAAAACAGGATATTCCACTTTTCTCAGGCCACCTGAGAGTCACGGCAAGTACTGGGAAGTCAATCTAGTTGCCCTGTCACCCAGGCTAGTGATCCATCCATTGCCCTGAGCTGCCTCTGAGGAAGT
>NW_010219621.1:0-690 GCF_000695765.1 Mesitornis unicolor
TTTCTGAATATATTCTGCTGACAGTTTTCTTATGTCTTCCTGAAACTACTTTGCATCAAATGCAGCTCTTGAGAACTGCCTTATTGAAAATGATACCCATTTTAAGATAGAAGTGCACATCGCAAGTGCCTTTCAAAAAAGGTGGTTGACTACAGTAGTCATGTTCAACATTTCCTCTCCTATACTTTTGGTCTTAATGGTGTCTTGAAAAGGGGAAATGACAATTGTTTCACTTGCTGACATTTATTAACTCTTGGGAAATACCGTTATAGTCTGTTTCCTTAAAAACTGCTTCACTGCCATTGAGAAACAACAATCCTCTGCCAACAGAGCAGGTATCACACAGCACATGATGCCCACTGTCTTTGCAATAGAACCAATTTTGTTTCTCTGATAATGAAACCGTCCACTAACACATCTAGGACCAGGATCTTAACGGTATGTTGTCTTGATCCTTAAACAAACAGACTGATCTGTCAACTTCATTTGCCCTTCCAAGACTGAAAAAGGAAGATTTAAGTGTATTCTGTCAGTAGCCTGGGTCTGGATTAGCGAGCTAAATTCGAAAGGTCTCGTTTTACCACGAGTCTTCAGACCCACTCACATTTCAGTAAATACTACTGGATTTTGTAAGGTAAACACGGCTTTGCTCTTCTATCACAATTCTTTCCTGATACTGACAGGAAAGCC
>NW_010219622.1:0-690 GCF_000695765.1 Mesitornis unicolor
CTATCTTGGAAAGCATCTGTTCACTTTGCAGGTTATTTTATTAATTCACTGTGATCTGTTTTTATTGTAGTTTCTTCATTTACTTGATAATGACTTGCACAAATGGGAAACATGAGATAGGGCAACTCAACTGAGATTCAAATCTGTAAGAACCAACAGAGGGTTTTTTTAATGGAGAAAAAATGTAGTTTAACTACTAGCAAGCATTCAACTCTTTTCTCCTTGACTGTAGCCCAAAAGATCCCTTTCAGTTTCATCTGCTTTCCTTACAAAACCTGTAAAATGGTTACAAAATCACTTATTTTCCAACAGTAAAGTGCAGCTCCAATTTTCTACATTTCTTTCCTGAAAATACATTCCCTAACTAGACAACTGAATACCACAAAAACTGATAAAATCCACAAAGACTTCCAGGATTGCAAAATCCATTGACCATCAGATTTTATCTTACTAGTAATGTGAAAAAGGAGTGAGAGTTCAGCTCAGAAAAGCAGTTAAGAATGTGTTTTCCAAAAACCATCACTCGGGCCTTTTGCTGAGAGAGATTTCTCAGGTATGACTACAAAAATAAGTTTGGATACACTAATAGTTTCCCAAAGCATCCTTCATTACTGAGAGTCCTAGTTTTGAGTGCCAGTCTGGGAAACTGAGCTTCTTGGGATTTTTTTCTCAACACCTCTTATCCTGCTG
>NW_010219623.1:0-689 GCF_000695765.1 Mesitornis unicolor
CTCTTGTACTGAGGAGCCCAGCACTGGACACAGCACTCCAGGGGTGGCCCCACCATTGCTGAGCAGAGCGGAACCATCTCCTCCCTCCACCTCCTGGCGGTATTTTGCCTCACACAGCCCAGGACACCATTAATCTTCTTTGCGGCTTACATTCAGCTTGGTGTCCACCAAGACCCTCAGGCTTTATTGCAGAGCGAGATGGCTGAGATGTTTATTGCTCCCAGTGAACTCTGCATGGGACCACAGTAAAGCCTAAAAGGGAGATTTGCATCCCATAGGGTGCTGCTATTTGGGCACAGACACTTGAACGTTTAGTTGGCTAAAATTTTTCTTCAGGATCATTTTCGCATTGAAGTATGCCGGGTTGTCAGCAGTGTCACCACTGGTGAAATTTCCCTTGGTGCTTTCCAGTGGGACATAGGCGGGCTACTGAAGCAACTCGCGGGTCTCGTTTCTGGCAGGAACGCTGTCTGCTGTGCTACCAGCTCCTCCAGCTGATACCTCACACTGCCCAGCTGCCAAAACCAGACCTGCTGGTGGGTTCTTGATGCTGTGTGGCACTTCCCACAGCAAAAAGCCCTGCTTGCGGTTACAGGGAAGTTTGCTGAGCTTTATCTACTTTCTCTGAAATACTAGTGAGCTGTTTTTATTATTATTACTATTTTCACACCTGCCCAGAAAAGGTCCAG
>NW_010219624.1:0-678 GCF_000695765.1 Mesitornis unicolor
CAAGTGGCCAGCCCCTCCTTCCATGAACTGTCAAAGTATATCTGAAGTTTAAGCTACATGATCGTATCAGTGTTGGTGACACTTCTGAATGGGTATCCTTTACATTTTTGTATTCGAAACGAATTTTAAATGTTTTTGCTTACTTGCACTATTAGCCACACTGCTTCATTTGCATCTCTTGCTTTGATGGTGATTTGCAGCTGTCAGACCTAGCTGTTTGGCCTGTTCTCAAATGAAAGAAATGCAGTAAGAATAACAGCACTTCTAGTAAGAGAGAGATTTATCTGCAGTAACTGAAGAATTTATTAATTATCTTTTTTCTCCTTTATATTTTATTGAAGACACAAAACTGTGCTAAGACGTTGACTGTGTAGTAGAGAAATCTGACATACATCACTATATATAAAAAAAGGATTCATAGTTTAAATGGAGAAAAAAGCTCATACTTCTGCATGAGCAAATTGATTTCCCTTTAACGTATGCCTGTTCATGCTGTTCCTGGAAATGGTGCTACTGTGTATGAATTATGAAACTTCTCCCCTGTGTTTTATAACTGTGTGATTGAATCAAACTTGAAACTAAATGTAAATGGGGTAAAGTGAATTCCTGAGTGTTATAAAGAAATTCTTGCATACAAAAAAAAGAAAAAGCTGGCTGAGGTCATTGCCGGACCACTCT
>NW_010219625.1:0-687 GCF_000695765.1 Mesitornis unicolor
TGCGACGAGAAAAAAAACAAGAAATGCTTTAAAAAGCCAGAAACCTCTTTGAAGGGAGAGAAAAGTTGGAGCAAAGGCACCCAGAGACAGCCCTTGCTGTAAAAGCAGAGCCTGAACAGCAGTCCTAAAAAGAAGATGCTTGAGACGCCGCCACCGACAGCACATCTTCCTGATGCCGGCTGCAAGAGCACCCTGAAGATAGAACAAAAAAGGCTTACTGGAAATCAAATTGTTTCATGTGCTTTTTCTATGCCAAAATCTGTATCTGTCTTACTTTGTGTCGGTCAGTTCAGGGAATCTCCATCTAGGAATGGCTTGATCCAAGATGTATTTAACTCGACTGCACAGAACGGTCCCTTCTCTCTCCTCGGCCGACAACGCGCACTGAAATCCCTCGTACTCCGGGTTCCAGCACTTCAAGTCACGCACAGGCTTCACTTGCCGCTACTCTGAGTATTGAAGAAGGAATTTGCTTACCCTGAAAGCCCAGGTTTGGGCAAATAACCCCCTGGCTCTAACAGACCGATGTTCGGCACCCAGCTGAGAGGGGTTTTGTTGCACAGGGATCCTGTCGTGCGTGCTGTCCCGCTGCCATCCCAAATAGCTCTTTTCTCAGGCTCGTCCCTTCAGAGTGATATCACGTCCAAAGCACTCTCATTAAATCGATTGCCCGAGTTCTCTTTGTTT
>NW_010219626.1:0-691 GCF_000695765.1 Mesitornis unicolor
TTATTTTTTTTTGTTTAAATAGTGTCACAGCCTCAGTTCCCAGCAACATCCAGTTCTATAGTTTCTTCGACTGACTGACTGACCTCTGCAGGCACTAAGTGGCTTCTGCAGGATCAGGTAAGGCACCAAGACAAGCACAGATCCAGAGGATGGCTAGTACAGCATCACCACTTCTGCATACAAATCTGCTAAACTCCAAATATCTGCCTTCATTCATGTTCAGGAAAGTGAGTACGTTATTTTATCTACTGTATCCAGAATAGTTGATTATCTCAGAATCTGGCAACTTTGCAATGAGTCTTACTGTAAAGAAAGAAAATTCCCTACCAAAATAATAGTACAATAATTGCAGAGACTACCTGGTATTAGCATCTTCTTCAGTCCATTACGTTCTTTATTGTGAGGCACCTTCTGAGCACCTCCACAGATTTCTACACTGGGGTTATTTTTAAATAACTTAAAGAACAGCATCCGGGAGAGTGTCAGCACCACTGCCAGGAACCAGGCCTGCCAAGCCTCCCACAGCACCCACAAATCCTTCTAGCACACAGACTGCTTTACAGACAACTTAAGGACCTTTGTCCTAAGACCCAACTCCAATGTTATAAGAAAACAATGAGTATGACCTCCCATATGGTTAAGACAAAAACAATTGTCCAGAATTCAGACAAAACTGAGCATTAAAAAAAAA
>NW_010219627.1:0-689 GCF_000695765.1 Mesitornis unicolor
TGCAGGTTTTACGGATGCAGTGGAGTAATGCACTATTGCAATTGATAAACAATTGATTACAACCACAAGAGATTGATGAAATACATTACCACAACCCACAAGCGCACCAAGTCTTAGAAGCTTGTTATTTAATCACCTGCAGTTACACACTTAAAGCATGCTAAATATTTGCTTACTCCTCCAAGTCAGGGCTGTCAATCCCAGGGACGTTACCTTGGCCGTGTCCTGGCTCAGGGCAAAGGATCTCCTCACAGGCCAGCTATACAGTTGGAGAAGTAACTCCCAGTTTCCAGCCTGAATCTTACTGGTTTTATTCCCTATTTTATTTGATGGATGAGCATGATTAGATCCCTCTGCAAGTCTTCTTGTCCCTCAACCCAGTTTCGTATCATCAGGAAGTTGCTACTGGTGCACTGAACTCCATCATCCAGATTGTTGCCATACATGTTGAACAGCACTGGCCCTAGAATTGAGACCTGAGAGATACTGCTGCTGACCAGTTTCCAGCCAGATGCAGCCCCGTTGACTACAACCCTTTGAGGTTTGCCCTTCGGCCTGTTCTTCATCCAGCACACATGAACCTGCTCATCCCACAAATGGACCTCCCTTGATCTGCTGGCCACTCTTCTTTTGATACAGCCTAGGATGCGGTTGGCCTTCATAGAATCATAGAATCATAGAACACCAGG
>NW_010219628.1:0-692 GCF_000695765.1 Mesitornis unicolor
GTTGCACAGGAACAGGGCTTTGCTTGTCCCACTTCTCTTCTGGCTGTCCTTTACTCTTCTACTCAAAAAAAGTCCTCATTTAATGTGTTTGCTGGCTCCACACTGCATGAATGCCTCCATAGAATGGCTAGAGGCCTGGCTGAACCCAACGCACTCTCCTTCCTTCATGCGGCAGTAGTAAAAATACCTTCTTCTTCCACCCACAGCCCTCCTGGATGATGCTCAGCTTACAGTGGGATCCATGGAGCCCAGGGCTGGTGGTCCTGGCATGCCAGTAAAGTCTGTAGCAGGGAGGTTTGGCTGCTTCTGGGGTTTGGGGGTTCTTCCATTGCACCCCCATGCATCCTCCCTGCTAGGCCAGTGCTCCCAGTGTCACTGTGGCAGAGCTGTGCCCACAATGTACGAGCTGCTCGCAGAAGCGCTGCTGTTGTCAATGCCTATCAATATTTGACAGCAGGAACATTTAAAACTGCAGAGCATTCAGCCCTCCTAGATGGGCTGTGCATAACATCGCCCTTCCAGTAACACAGAGACCTCAGACCCAGGGCCGAGGGCAGCACTGGGTAGTTGGTCCCCAGAAACTGGGGACAGCCAGCACCTCCTGGCCACTGGCAGATGAGCTCAGCTGCTTTCTGGAGCAGATTCACATGGAAAAGCAGATTTGCTTTAACTTTTATGCTTTTGCTTTTGCC
>NW_010219629.1:0-691 GCF_000695765.1 Mesitornis unicolor
CGCATACAAAGCGTTCTTTGGATGTTGTCACAACCCAAGTGTGGAGGAACGCATCTCCCCTCCCAGTTCTGCTGGAAACGTTAGCGTTAAATGGTAGGAAATGTTAACCAAGATCATGAGGAATACAGCTCCTCGTGGCAAGGCTTTTCATCAACAGTGAGGACCTCTGACTCACAAAGAAAATGAACTAAGACTAATGACAAAGAAAATGAACTTTTCTTATAACTGCAAGGGAACTGAAACTGTGCAAGGAATTTGCATGGAGAAAAAACGATCCCTGCATCCCTCTAACAGCCTGTTTCAACTAACCTGTCCTACAACTGCTGTTTTAACAGTAACATTTCAGACTCTTACAAGGCCTTTTGTCCTTGCACACATCACCCACCACATCTAAAAAGCCTCTCTCAGCAACACCCACCAGTACAGAGGCCGCTTGTCTGTTCACGCTCAGGTGCGGGAGGAAAACCACTGCTCTGAAGTGCTGTAGTACCTCAGTCAGACCTCTCCGATTCAGTTCAGCCTTTCAAAAACTTCAAGCAAAATCCGTATTTCAAATGTCCTATGAGACATGTCCATTTTCCACAAGACAATCCCAAAGTGACAAACACCCAATGACAAATCACAGAATCACTGTGCTATTTTTATACTATACTAATAGCACTACTGCTATTTTTATACTATTTTTAACTGT
>NW_010219630.1:0-692 GCF_000695765.1 Mesitornis unicolor
TCTGGGATTCTGTGATAGAAAACACCATTTCTATTCTGTACTCTGGAAATTACTACTGCATCTACGAGCACGGTCATGAATTCTCACCAAACCACCGAGCTTTTACAAAAATATCATTACAGAGAGTGACAAATATTGCTAGCCATGACCAAGCATCATTTTTTTTATAGTCTAAAGACAGCCAAGCAGTCATGCAGGGAATATTCCTTCAACAAAACACACTTGGGGTGAGATAAGGACTTGCAATACCATCGGCAACATAAATAAAAGCAAAACTTAAGAGACATTTGCAGACACCTACCATGTTTTTCCTTGGCACGATGCTTCAAAACAGGTTTGGGAGTGCTTTGACATATGCAGATTTTTCCAGTGCTTATTTCTGAAGAGGTGAGACTTAACTCAAAATCTTCAATATAAGCCTCCAGAGCCTCGGATGCAGAGCTGTAAAGCTTGTCCTTGTAGAAAATCAAGCTGTTTGAGTGCGGATTATTGCTGCCAAGGCTACAGCTTGTTAAAAGAGAAGATACTGTGGAATCAGGAGAGCACGCAGCGCTTTCTGTTGGTGAGCTTGCCATGGTTTTTACCCAGGTTTCTGTTAGGATCTTCACTCACCTTTTTCATTAATCTAAATGGAAAAAGAAACAGAACAACAAGGGATCATTGGCTGGGCACGGCTTGGATGGGCACACGCT
>NW_010219631.1:0-692 GCF_000695765.1 Mesitornis unicolor
CTTCTGCCTCAGCATTTGGGCAAGATGGGGCTAAGAGAGCTCCAAGGAGTGGTGGAAAAAAGAAGGAAAACCAGAAAGAGGAAGGGGAGGAGGAGTAGAGGTGCAGGAATGTGGAAGAGTTGGATACAAAGCAGTTAGGGAGGTGGCCGGGGATTGGTGACCATACCCCTATTGACCCATGGCCACCCAAGTATCTTGGACCTGGGTCTTTGCCCTTGGGTGTCTCTGTTCATGTCCCAAACCCAATAGCACTGCCACTTCTTGTATTCGGTATGGAGGAAGGATCATGAAAAACCAGGGGTCAACATTGCGATGTAAATAGCTTTTATTGCAGTTCTGGGGATGAGGGAGTTGAGAGAGGAGAGCAAGGTGCTGGCAAAGGGCAGCCCTTGTTTTCTGGCAGTGGGCAGAGTGACAGCGAGCATGAGCCATACCATGGGAGTAAGCATCCAGGACGGGTCACTGTCATCAGGAAGCAGCGAGTTTTGAAGGGATGATCAAGCAAGGCAGGATGAAGGCAAATTTGGGCCCCAGGAAGGCATGAGGCATCCAAGCTCCAGAACCCAGCAATGCAGAGGGAAGTCCTTCCTTTATGTGTTGTTTTCGGATGTGCTGGGGTTTTTTCCAGAGCTGTCCTTCATCTGGGGCTGAACCCAGTGGGAGGTTTAGCAGGGCCCACAGTTGCCGTTGAG
>NW_010219632.1:0-691 GCF_000695765.1 Mesitornis unicolor
AGAAATGCCTCCCGACTGTCTCAGTGATAGTTAGAAAGGATTATTTGATGGAATTAGCCTTTTCAGTTCTCTTTTTTAATTATTATTGTTCTGTCAAGGTAGAAATAAAGTCAAGCACATATCCTTTTGCCTTGATAACAGGTTGTTTTAAAAAAATAATTATTTGCAACGGCCTTCAGAAGGACCTAACACTTCGTTTCTTTCCTTAGCGGGACAAGTGTGTACATACCTGTACATGCAGATGTGTATGTCATCTGTCACTAGAGAGGTCACCCTCTTCAGGTGATACAGTGCACATCTTAGAAAAAAAGAGAATTATAGTGTCCAGATAACGTTGTGGGTAAAGCGCAGGAATTACAGCTATTGACCTGCAGAAACGCTGTGTCCCTGCGTCCTTGAAATAAAGGTTAGGGCCTGGAGAAACAAGAGCTGCAGAGTGGGAGGCGGCCGGTAATTATTGTGCCTTTAAACAAGCACTGCCAGGGCTGTCAGGGCGCAGTCTAGCCTGGGTTGTCATACTTTATTGCAGCTATTGCTAATAAATCTGATTGAAGAAAAGTATCTTCCTCTTTCGTGCATCCCTACGGAATGAGGGACGCCAGCATGACTCAAACAGAGCCTGCTGCTGCCGCCACTCTCTGTTGTCACAGTGGAGGTTTGGATGCCTCTAGACCCCATTTTTCAGTGGAAA
>NW_010219633.1:0-691 GCF_000695765.1 Mesitornis unicolor
TGCATGGCGTTAATTTCACCATCCTGAAGCAATAAAAATGGAGATTATTTCAATTAGCAAGGTTTGCGGGTGTTTTTTTCATCTGTTTTATTTCACCTTCTGAAAATTCAAAGGGGGAATCCATCTCTGGCTGGGTGAACCCTGTCTTTGCAGAACTCCAGCACTGTCAGTGTCATGACATGGGCACGGCTGAGTCACATCACTGCCCACTTTAACCAAGAGGAGCAGGAGGGAGCTCCAGCCATTCCCAGGGATCAAAGGAGACCATCAGTCACCGTGGTAATTTCACACCAACCATCAGCTTCCTTATTTCACAAACCTCCTCTGCAGGAAGAGTTCCCATTACAGCTAAGGAGTTTGTGGATTTATGGGTTAGGCTTAGCTAGTGAGATGGGGAACCCCTGCAGCATGACCACACTGACCCTGCAGCACCCGTGCACTCACCCAGTGCAAACAGCCAGGATTTGTCCAGGTTCAAAACGGCCTCCTTCATTGTTTCCCATTTTGGGTTCCTGGAAGCAGAAAAAAAAGTATAAAACACACTGAAATCAGCATTCTGCCCACTCGGATAAATCACTGAGACAAAAAAGGAGATGCCTCTGAACAAATTCCAGATTGCTGCTAATAACTGTGATCACCCCACGTCCGCACTGCAAACCCCAGCAGTTTAATAATCAGTCCTTTTTTTTTT
>NW_010219634.1:0-692 GCF_000695765.1 Mesitornis unicolor
TCTCTCTCTGACCCTTAAACAGAGACAGTCTTTCAAATCCACAAGTGGTTTCATTGGTGAGACAATTTTACTTCCATCACCAGGAGAAGCTTAGTAAAGGTAGCATTTATATGCTTTGAAGTGCAACTGATACTGAAAAGAAAATGACATTGAAGCTACTGTGCTTCATTATTGTCGAAAGTCCTTTACTCAGTGTGAAAACACAACATAATTGTACTCAGATTGTCTCAATTTCTCCATCATTAAACTTTGTAGTGCCATGCTGAGTCATATTGCACAGCACTGACATCATCCTGCACAGCATGTTCACACACAAGTCTTCATGAGCCAGCATGTATCTCCTGTCTGAAGTCATATTAGTTTGAGCTGTAAAATATTTCTAGTGATGCCCCTTGTTTGGTGGGGACAGGGAACATTAAGACTGTTAGTAAATGGATCTGCATAATCTCTTTTGGTTTTCAGGTTTCTTTTTTGATACCCATCTTTTTCTACTGGTCACTTTCAATTTTTCTGGCTAATAGCCATCCACTCTGTTGTTGAGTCCTAGGAGGTGCTTATCTGGTATTGTACTTCTTTTCATCATTAGTTCCTTTATAGGCATATCTATTCTTAATGGATAAATCAGCTAGTTGGATTTTGATCTTTTGGCACTGATCCTACTGTGAAGATACTGTTTAGGAAGACAGCTTACT
>NW_010219635.1:0-692 GCF_000695765.1 Mesitornis unicolor
CTGCTTTGCTTGATCAACGGCTGGTGAAAAACAAGTATCTTCTGGGGCAGCCCCAGATCAGATGTCATCCAGGCCAGGTCTGTCTCTTTACATCCACACTGAACAAGAATTGGCAGTGTCACTTGTTGCTTTGGGATTGTTTGCATCCCAATGGGAAGTAAGTGTTCAGGTCTCACTGCAGGAAGTGATCTAATTCTCTTGGATTTTATGAGTAGCCTGGTCGTAGCAACAGAAATATTTTGAAGGTGTCGGTCACCTAATCATTCTAAGAATCCTTTGTTTAAAACAGGATAGCTGCAGTAGACTTAAAGGATATGCTTCACTGCATGGTGAAAAATCAACAATACAAACCTTACAGGAACATCCAAGTCCTGAGGACAGACCACCTTATACTTACATTGCTCCACTTATAGACAACTAAAATATCACTGAAGTTACACCAGAGCAAAACAAGAGAAACAGCAGCGAATCGGCCCAAGAACCCTCTTAGATAATTCTTTCCTTTTTCTTTTCCAGTAGCAACATTTTTGGCAGCCACCAGGGATCAATGCTGCAATTCGCCTTGAAGCACTGCACTGGAGTGAATGCTCTAGCAATTCAAGCAATATTCTGTTAAGTCATTTTACTGGATTGCAGGGCTTGTGGGTGGGATTCTCCCAAGTGAAAAATACAGCAATGCCACAAAACGAAGT
>NW_010219636.1:0-693 GCF_000695765.1 Mesitornis unicolor
CACAGGCTAGAGGGAACTTCCCCAAGGGAAATACCTTATGGTACAGAAGACCATCATCTCATATGTGCTTTGTGCCATCCATCAAAGCTTACCAGTGCATGGCGGGAATTACTCCCTGTACAGAAACGGGAATCTAACAAACAATACCAAAATCAGACTCAGAGGTTGCCACCTTCTGAAGGGAAGAACCCACACTCTGGTCTTTTACTCTTCAACTCTCGGTGCAAATAAAAGCCCCTGAAGTCTTCCCTTCTGGCCATACACCAGCTAGAGCAAGGTGATTTTCTGTCTACTGACCAGGCAGCACATGCGTCCCAGTGCTGAGAGCCCCAGGAAATACCAGCACACCAAATACCAAGCACAAGAGCAGACAAAGGCCCTTACACTGTGCCTGCTTTCCTGGCTCAGTGTGGAGCTGTATGTCCTGTAGGAGTTCACAGGAGTTTCCAGCAGGCTCCCAAAGGTCAGAAAAGGATGCTGAGGCACGGAGGGAACAGGGCTTGGCTGCTTCTTGGGAATAAGCTGATAGGAGGAGGCAGGGAAAACACTGGCGTATGGAGGCATTTCTTCCTGAAATCCCTTGCTGCCTGGAGGTTCCACGCTGCATAATCCTTTCAGGTGGAAGTGTAGCATTGGCATGCCAGGCCCTGGACCCAGGCAGCCCTGGTGCTGGGAGATCACGTCTTGGCTGAT
>NW_010219637.1:0-693 GCF_000695765.1 Mesitornis unicolor
GGGTCGGTGTGTGGGGTGGCGGGGGGTGCTGGGATTCACAGGCAGCGCGGGTAGGGAGGCTCGGTGGCAGTGGGGAAGAGAGCGGGGAGGGTCGATAGCCGAGCTCTGAGGGGAAACTCTTGTTTCCTCCACGAATTCGGATTGAAGGCAGTGGGTTTGCAGAGCACGGTAGGTGAAGGAGGCAGAGGTGTGTGTTTCTGAGGGATGGAAGTCACTGAAAGGGTACCACTGCTCCCTTTTCTGGGTCTTGGGTTGGTTAAAAGCCATCCTTTGGCTCTGGGGAGTTACATGGTGTTACAGCCTCTGAATTTCTCAAGAATTTAGACAAGAGAGCAGTGGCTCTGAAGTGCTCTTGATGTTTAAATGTTTTTTGAACCTTCCACTTCTTGGCAACAAACACTTAGATGGGCAATGTTTAGACATTACTATTAGGGCAGCTCTAGGAACCGTGCAGCAAATGGATAAAGTGGGAGAAAAAACTTGGGGCAGTAGCAGGAAGAGCTCAACACTCCTCGGTTGGTCAGCAAAAGCTGAAAGAGCAACAAAAGGGTGTAGTGGTTACTACCATCTCTGTGCAGTGATTGTAAGAAACCCCTTCTCATCTTATTCTTTTACTAAAAGCGTCTTCAAGCTGGTTTTGTGTAGTGGGCTTCCCCCTCCTCTTTCTGCTTATGCAGCATCTAGGAGTTAAAA
>NW_010219638.1:0-688 GCF_000695765.1 Mesitornis unicolor
TCCCTAACGTTCTGTGATTCTGTGAATTACTGCAGTGGCAACTACAGAGTAAAACTGAAATAAAAGTTATTGCCTGCTAGGATTTTCCACACTATCATTAGAAGAAATACAGTCTTAATACAAAAAGTAGAAGAGACTCATTCCACTCAACATGTAACTATCACATTATAAAGTGAAAGCCTGGTCATATTCCTGGGAAAATCATGGGTTCCCATTGCTGGATTAGCTCCCCTTGTGTGAATGATTGGAAAAAATAGCAGGAGAGGGAGAGCAGGAGGAGCAGCAGTAGAGAATATGGGAGACAAAGGCCAGATGTTCTGTACTCTGCATGTACTATTAAAAACTCCATGCATGGATGAGATGCAGCAGCATCTCAGAATTATAAATAAATAGCATTTAAAACAGTTCAAGAGAAGACAGTACTTATTCTCAATCTCTAACCTTGACTCTACTACTCACTACATGGACACTAAATCCATTAAGTAGTTCAGAAACACTGAATATCATTTCATCATATAACTTAGCAGCTATCTTGAAATTCAGGAATTGGCTACAATTTTGCATATATTAACAGCTCAGATTTGCAATTCCATTTACTTACTCTAAAAGATCAAGAAAACAGTCCTCCAAAGATTCAAGTTTACATGGGGACATGTAGGATTTTTTTATATTTTTTTTTATTTATATA
>NW_010219639.1:0-693 GCF_000695765.1 Mesitornis unicolor
CCCTGAGTTGCCCTCCATGTGCCTGCACTGCCATCTCCATGTGCCCACTGTCATCCACTGCCTCCCACTGGGTCCCACTGCCTCCCACTGTATTCATTTTCCTTTCCCTTTGCTTTTCTCTTCCCTCTCCCAACTCTTGCCCTCCCCTCACCTTCCTCTTGCACACTCCTTGCCTTTCCTTTCATTCCCCCTGCCTCCCAATGCCTCCTGTTACCTTCCCTTCCCATTCTCTCCCCTTCCCTTCCTATTGCTTCACTCCACCTTTCCCTCACCTTCTCTTTCCTACCCATTGCCTCCATCATCTCCCACTGACACCCCTGGAGCTGCCCTGCCCTCCCCATGGCCTGCCCATGCCCACCCTGTGCAGGGTCACTCCTGTGTCCCCCTGTCCCATCCCCAACTCACCTCCCTGTTCCCAGACTGGCAGGTCAATCGCAGCCTGCAGGATGCCTCCCGTGAACATGCGGCTGAGCAGGGCCGGCTCTCGCAGGAGCTGAGCGCCCGGGAGCAGAGCCTGGAGCAGATGCGGCTGGAGCTGGAGTGGGTCAGAGCGGAGCTGCAGCGAGCATGGCGGGAGGGCAACAGCAGCCGCCTGGAGCTGGGGAGCCTGAACGCTGAGCTGGGCCGTGTCACGGGGGTGCTGAGGAAGACAGAGAAGAAGGTGCAGGAGGTGCAGGGGAAGCTCAACAACAG
>NW_010219640.1:0-693 GCF_000695765.1 Mesitornis unicolor
ATGCAATACCTCTCTGGTGTTTTTTTTGTCTCTGTAATCCTGCTGTGGCACTGAATCCCCTCAGAGCAACTATCAGCTATATGGGCAAAGTGTTTCATTTTATTGCTTCTACATTAACCAGCTATTGATTTATTCTTAAGTGCTGAAGATTCTATTACAGCTAATTGTGCACTGTGATATGATTGAGAAGGATGCTATATAAACATAAATTTGTTGTTGACCCAGATTCACCAGTACTTATCTTATCGACCTGCAACAAAACTAATTAAGAGCTAAGGAAAAGAGGGATTGGGATGGTTTGGGGGATTAGTGGAAGAGCTGTGGAGACGCCTGTGTCTGGGTCAGCAGTCTGACATGCCGTCAGATCAGGAGACCTGCGAAATTTGTGATCAGCTGATGGCAGATTTGGCTTGGGAGAAATCACTTGGAAGGGCTCAAGCCCGTTCTTTAGTGAAAGATGTCACAGACTCAGCAAACACCAAGCTAATTGGTCCCTCTGTGCATACGGGGCAGGGAAGCTGAACACCCTGCTCGTTCCTGGAGTGAGCAGGAGTAAAGCAGGAGTGAAGCGGCTCTGCAGCCGGGGTAGGTTCCCCTCTTTGCCTTACCAGCGCTGGCACACACAACCGCAGTCCCCAGCACTTTGGCTGACACCGTGCACGTGTGTTATCCATAACAAGTGAACAGGGGGGG
>NW_010219641.1:0-686 GCF_000695765.1 Mesitornis unicolor
ACATACATATAGCTTGTAATCATGTGCAAAGGTTAGACTGGAACACTGCAGGAATTTTTCCATAGTGTTCATCCCCCAGATTACTGTAATGGAGATCAGGAAACTCTCTCCTGGCTTAGTTTTTCAGCTAAATACTTGCAAGGAGTCTTTTCAGTACTAGGTAGTGAAACTTTGAGTTTAGTGAATTCTTACCAAATAAGCACAGAAAGCAGATGAAAACATCCAGTGTTGCTTCTCCCTTAACTACTGTGCCAGTTCTGCTTTGTGGCATTGAAGTTCTGTAGATCAAGCCTTAGGACTAGGAGAAAGCAGAAGGGCCAGAAGACAAACAGGAAAGGAAAATGTGACCATTTTATATAGAGGCAGGGGCATACGAGTAGGTAGAGGCAGAGAAATAGTTCAGAGAGTATCTGTCTCATCTAGAGCTCCAGTTGCATGTTTGCCAGCCAAACTTTTTTTTTTCCTCACCCGAAATGTGGCTGCTGGATTACTTACTGCTGCAATTGCTCCCATGTACTCACTCTGTAGAATGAATGCTTTGCTTTTCTTAGCATGCAGCATCTGCCTGGGTCAAAATCTCTACCAAGCTCCAAATTGCATTGGTTTTACTATGCTCATTAAGTCTTTGGAGGAGTTTGCCTCGGTTGATGAGGAATAGGTTAGGGAGCAATTAAGCAATCTGGACA
>NW_010219642.1:0-694 GCF_000695765.1 Mesitornis unicolor
GGGGGTAGCCAGGTACCACTGCCTTTGAGCAACCAGCGTGTCCACTTCTCGGTCAACCCCTCTCCATCAGAACACTGAAAATCATATTGTAACTGATAGCAGTGGTGGCTGTAACCTCCCCTCGGGGGAAAGCTGAATTAGTGCTTTTCATTCCTTCTAATCCCCCTGAGCTGTAACACCCCTCACGGAGGCTCGAGCAAGGTCGAAAGCCTTGAACGTGATCCTAAGCTGGCGAGCCAGGTGGTTGGCAATATTCCTGTCAACCAACCCTATTTTTGCTTACCTGCCATTTTAAGGCCATTTGTAAATATAGATCAGAGGGCTCACGAGCAATAGGATATGGAACACCTTGCAGGAAAGGCTCTAACAACAAAGAAATCCTTCCTTTTTTTTCCCCCAGAACCTTTCCATTCTCTACAAGCATTTTCTTTTACAGGTGGAAAAAGCTGAAACCCAGAGGCCAATCCTTACCACACAGAAAACATTTTATATTCCACATAAGGAGACTGCATTTTACAGAGCATGGGATGGAAATCCGAGAGGTGCAGTGACAGCTCCTGCAGTCAGCGAGCAACGGTCCTACAGACTCTCTGTGGGCATCACCAAGAGTTTCTCTGCTGTCTTCAACACAAGTCTCTTGGTGGATAACTCGCTCAGCCTGGGCTTTCAGTAATAATATAGTTTCTCTGGTATA
>NW_010219643.1:0-663 GCF_000695765.1 Mesitornis unicolor
CAGTATAACAATGTTTTCACTCTTGATGAGGTCTGAAGAGTGAATCAAGGTGCATTTTAGCAAATTCCGCCCAGCAAACTGGACCAATCTCTTGGATCAAATATGTTACCAGTATCTCCTTGTCCTACAAAATCGAAGAAAATCAGGTAAAGTGATGGACCCAAATTCCATAGCATGTACTCATATCCCCTATTGGCTTCTACCTCCTGAAACAGAAACTGTACAACAGTCTTGAATTGTACCATGGGTGCCGGAAATCCCATTGATACATGGTATATTACTGAGCTCTGAATTTTTATACATTATATGTGTGCTAACTGAGGTTACCCTTAACAGGGTTTTGGAAATTTAGATAGGAGATGTCACAGAACCTGGAAAACATGAAGAACTGCGATTAGGTGTGGTATTCCTATTAGTCATGGTCCGGGTCACCAAAAGATATGAAATAAAGATTCCTCCAACGTGTTCAAATGCCTAATTATTGCACCTGGGGTATGACACCATCTCTGATGATGGAAAATATTTTTACATCATATGTGACACGTAAAAGACACTATTTTTTCTTGGAAAATATAACGGAAAAGTACGTGTGATGAGCAGTTGGACCAATAATGCTTTCAGGGAAATTAATGTACAAATTCAACAAGTGTCAAAAGTGACTTT
>NW_010219644.1:0-693 GCF_000695765.1 Mesitornis unicolor
ATTACTATTATTATTATTACTATTATTATTAAGAAAGTGTAAAGTAAACTGCAATCACCTTTCAAGAATACTGTACATACATAGAAAAATAAAATGTTTCTTCAAAGTGAAGCTGGAGTAACTGCCCTGGACTCGTTACCTTCTCCTTTTCTTGTGTTTCTATACTGAAGAATCAGTTAAGGAGAAGCCTTGATTTCTGTAACTTCCACAGTGGTGTTGAGGTGAATGAAGTACTGTGTTCTCATCCAGATTATTTTTTTAATGGTTACAATGTGCAGGAATTCTTTGGGACAGGCTCTATGCAAAAGTCAGATGAAAAGACTGTTTCTGGTTTAAGGACAGTTATTGAAATATGTATTTTTTTAATAGAAAGGTTAATTAAACAGACTGCAGAGCTTTACCTGCTCCAGCACCTGGCTTCATGTTTTTTTCCCTAGGATAACTTGACATGTAAGAGTTTGTTCAGTGCCCAGATGGCCTGTATACATGAGCATCAAATTTGCTGAATTCTGCACATCATGGACTTGCTGCATGGTACATCTGGCACATCCAGTGTGAGTCAGAGGTGCCCAGCCCAACACTCGGTGCTTATGTGAGGAGTACAGCACGACCAGAGCACGTCTGACGTGTGCACTGCAGAACATGGCACTGGACTGGAACATCTTGGACAGGCTGAATCCATGGGCTGAGGCC
>NW_010219645.1:0-693 GCF_000695765.1 Mesitornis unicolor
GTCAATATTTTCAGAAATGGGAGAATGAGCATAATATCTTAGATGTGCATTTAATGAAAAAAAAAATAGCCAGAATTTGAAGCACGTTAAAAATAGAAAGACAATCAGTGAAGCCAACCTGGGACCTTAAGCAGTTCTCTAGTGGTCACTTTTACTCAAGAGTCCAAGTAATGAGCTGGGCTCTTAGTCTTTTATTGCTAATTTGTATGTATGAAAGCAGTATATTATCCCCTCCTCCATTGCCCTCTCAGCTCTGTTCCTGAAGCACTGAAAGAATCATTACCAGGGATGTACCTGCGCCTCGGAAGAGTTTCTTAAGCAGTGGTAAATTGCCTCTTCCACTGAAGTCATCTGCCTGATCAATCAGAGCTTCTTTCACAACATCATAGCCATACAACACCACAATCTTTTGTGGGCCTAAACGTATTGTGAAGACAGGACCATACGTCTTGTTTAGCTGTAGGGAAGAGGAACACAAAGAACAATGTGTCTGAATGTTAATCATGGGAAAAGAAATTTGTAGTGAAGGGGTCTGTGGGATGGGGTGCATGCTACCAGCATCACTGAGGTGTGACATTGATTAGCAGCACTGCAGACATCTTTCAACTATGAATTACAGTCAGGGGAAGAGGGAATTGTACATGAAATAGGGGATACAAATGGAAATGGTGAGGTGTCAAGTCCAAATCCCCC
>NW_010219646.1:0-694 GCF_000695765.1 Mesitornis unicolor
ATATGATATATGATATATATATGATATATGACATACAATCTGTAATGTGTAACACGTAATACGTAATGTGATGTATTGCAATTTACTCTTTGTATCTCTATTACCTTTATATTCTATCTATTTATGTATAACCAAAACTCAGTGCAGGCACTGCCCATCTCCACAACCAAATAAAACGCTCCTTCTTTCCCCCAGGGCCTCACCTCAACATTTGTTTTTGACCCCACGGGCACTGACTCAGCACAGAAAACCTCGCTCTGGGGCAGCACAGCCCCAACTTGAGGCATTTGTAACCAATACTCACTGCCCCACGAGCTGATTTATCAAAACGGAGACAAAATCCTTGCCAAAAATCACGAGAACTCATCAGAGGGTGAGCATTTGAGAGGCTTTGTTGATAAAAACCCCCCTAGGAGGGCAGGATTTTTTCGGTGCTGCAGCCCCAGCGATGCTCGAGGGGAATTTGGGACCCACCTTGGCCAGGATGTGCTTGTCCTTGATGATGTACTCGTAGGTGGTGAGCAGGACGTTGAATTTGCCGCTGCGGAGCTGAGGTACGAACGCCCGTCTCGCTGCTGGAGAGCCCTGCGGGGAGAAAAAGGTCACATTTTAAACCAGAATTGAACAGAAATGTGGAATTGTAACACAATTTCCAGGAGAAAAGAACACGGCCAGGGCTTTGGGGGTCTGCAGA
>NW_010219647.1:0-695 GCF_000695765.1 Mesitornis unicolor
ATACAATATATAAAGATATATAATGATATAATATATAATAATGTAATCTATAATCATATAATCTCTAATCTATAAAACTTGTATATACAACATAGTAGAATATAGAATATACAAAATATAACACACTAAGATGATGTTATCACACGTCAATGTGTCCTCACACCCAGCGTAACACCTCGTTATAATTACAATTTACTAATTAATTTTAGAATCCCAAGGCAATTCCTACCCAAAGCAGCTCCGAAAAAACCCCGTAAAAGACGACATTTCTTTCATAAGAGAATTTTTTTTTTCCCCTGCAATCACAGCCACTCACCGAGCTGCGCAGCGAGGTCGTCTGGAAGAGAAAGAGGGGAACAGAGAGGATTTGGGCTACATTTGTGTTTTGTACATACATAAAAAATCCCGGCTTTTCTGCCGGAGACGTCCGCTACGCACCCGTTCTCCTGTCGCGGTTCGCTAAAGCAAGGGGAAGAAGAAAAAGAAATGGACTTAGAATGATGATAATGCATTGCTGGATCATAATTTAGAATCTGTCCTTAATTTAATGAAATAAAAACCCGAAATTCAGGCGACGAACTCACCGATTGCCGCAGAAAGCTCCTCTTCAGAAAGAAACCGGAAAAATTTCGATTTGCGTTATTAGTTTTACTTTCATTTAGGGATAAATCACTATAATAAATTGTTATAAATCA
>NW_010219648.1:0-694 GCF_000695765.1 Mesitornis unicolor
CATACCACTTACGGACTGTGGGTTTCTGGGCTGTGCCCTCAAGTGGTGCTGTACCCTTGTGAACGATATCCAGGAGAGGGAAAAGCCACCGAGTGATCCCACTTTGTTCTTTTTTCACTTGTTCTGTGTGTTAGACTGCTCATACTAGGGACAGAAAGCCTTTTTCAAGGTCTGGATATCTAATTTTGCTTAGAGGCTCAGAAAGGAGCCCCTTGCTTTCTGAACTGCTTCTCAGAGAGGAGTCTAGGATGCAATCTTAGTCCCAGACATGGTCAACAGTTTATGTCTGAGGGATCACGTGAGTAGCCACTTCCAGGAGTCAACGATTGCCTGGCAGAGCCCACACAGGGACTTTAACTGAAAGAATTTTACAAAGTTGAAAAAGACACGGACGATTTGTTAAGGCAACAGACACAATGGATTTGGAACTGCTGGTGAAGAGTGCACAGTCACACACATTAGCAAACTGCTCGCCTCCTGCCTTTGGTCAGGTCTGGTGCTCACTGTCACGAGGTAAACACAGGCTCAGCCTTTGCTTTTGTTATTGTGCGTCCAACACCCAGAAGGCTTGTTCTTCACATTCAACAGCGTGGAAATGATGCTACTTGTGTATCTCTTTTGTAGCGGGCAGAGAGTGAGGGCGAGTTGAGAGTGACCAGAGGTGCAGAGAAGTGGCCTCCAGGTGAAACAGGAG
>NW_010219649.1:0-690 GCF_000695765.1 Mesitornis unicolor
ACTCCTAATATTCTGTGATTCTGTGATATGACAGAGACATTTATAGACTTTATCTATACTACTGCTTTGGACTGTTAGGCTTTTAATTTATTTATGTCGATTAAGGCTGACAAAACTCATGCATACATCACAGTAATCTTTGAGATATTCTATATTTGGATGCAAAAAGCAGCTTAACAGCCTGATATTAAGCTGATTATATATACAACATACAACTAAGCTGGCAACCTTCTTGCTTCAGGAAGTTTTGGATAGAATTTAACATAGGTTAGAAATTGATTTGTCAAGCCCACAGAAGGAATATCAATCCAAAACTATTCAATAATAAAATTATTTCTATCTCCTGAAGTTCACAAGTCACAAATTATGCAAAGTTAGGTAAGAATTCAGGGGAAATGTTATTAAATGTTTAGCCTTTTTGAATACTTATTTGTAAATACGTCTTGCTGGTCACTGCAAGGGACAAGATTTTGTGCTTGGCAGACCTTTCATTGACCCAAGTTGTTCATTCTTACATTACTGTGTGATAGATAAATATTTACATGAAAAACTTTTTTAGTAATTTTTGAGCTGTAGGAATACTAGAGATTTAAATTCTGACTAGGAATAACTGGAAGAAATGTGTGAGAAACTTGTCAGTCTACCAGTCTTTTATATATGCTTGAGATAAATAGGAGCTTAAAAAGAAAT
>NW_010219650.1:0-695 GCF_000695765.1 Mesitornis unicolor
TATATATATAATTTATATACATATAATATATATAATTTATTCATTTTTTAGATAGAGGAGAGATGCTCTAGACAAAAGGAGACATTCACATGGTTTCACACAAACCCAAAGTGGTTGAGGTTGGGTCAAGCAAGGCCACCCAGAGCAAGTTGCCCGGGATCCTGTCTAAAGGTTCGCTCTCACCTTCAGTTTTTGAGCCTCTCCTCTGACCTTCAGCAGCTCCGTGATGGAGTCCACAAAGCCCTGGTAATGGAAGTTGCACATTTTCTCAATCTCCCGATCGTGGTTTCTGATTCGCGCCTCCAGTTTCTCCATGAAACGACCGTGCTCTTCCCCATCGTAGACAGACCTAGAAAGAAGATGAACACTGGTCAAGATTCCAGTAGCTGTTACTGCCATTGCTTACAAGAAATACCCAAAATATGAACCTAAACAAACCACTCCTGTGGTAAAACAATATTTCTGGGTTTTATCTGCATACACCAAACTCAGGTTTGAGAAATCTTTGAGCTAAGCCATCTCTGATCACCACCTGCTATTGTCTGAGCTCTCCTCCTGCATCATTTTTGGGTGGTCTTTGGGCTTCAAGGGTAAAAGCATCACCTCTACAGCTGACAAACTCCACCTCCCTTCCCACCCACAATTTTGCCAACACCTGATGCCTACAGGTCACAGAATCCCAGAATGTGAGGAGT
>NW_010219651.1:0-694 GCF_000695765.1 Mesitornis unicolor
TTTTGATAAAACTCCAATGTAGATGGGCATCGTTGAGCATCAGACTTAATTACATCTATTTTTCCACCCCTTGACAAATGCAAGCTGAACCTGTTGTTATTCAATCAGACTTCTGTTACGAACATAGCACCTGTTTTGATAATGTTACCTTCCTCTTCATATTCCTGACTCACCGCTTTATGTCACATCCAACAAATGGCTTCTCTTCTCTCTCAAGGTCCTTCAACACTTATCTTCCCCTCACAAACCCACACTCTCTAACTGCATTGACCTTTAACATGCCTTAGAGTCATCTTACCTCTTGCCTGCCAGCCTCCATCATCCATCTGTTAAATTTTAAGGAAAATATGTTGGTGCTTACTATTCTGCAGCACCTTGTGCTGAAAAGACTTGCTCTAAGTACTTTGCCATATTTCATTTCAAAATATGTTTGTCATGACCTTTAGCCATTCTCCACACACAGAACATGACAAACCAGAACAAAAACTGAGTAGACAACAGTTAAGCAGGTGGTGTATCACTTACTACCTCAGTGAACAGGACAGTTTGACTGTATACCTGCTGGTCTCCAACCTACCTGTTTATATACATCCATCACGCCTTCTTTTCTTGGACAATAAACTCTTTGGGACAGGGACTATATTTTGTTTTTAGTTAAGTTCAGGAATTCACAGAATCACAGACTATTAGGAGT
>NW_010219652.1:0-695 GCF_000695765.1 Mesitornis unicolor
TTGCGGGTAAATAATGAAACTGGAAGTTTTATGCAGTACAAAGGTACCCAAAAAACCCCAAAACCTGAAATCCTTGTCCTTTTTAATTTAGTGCATCCATTTATGAAACGGAAACAAATCGGTACTGTCAGGGTTGCCCTTTTTTTCCGGGAATTGGCACTAAAAAGTTGTCATCCAGCCGGTATTTTCTAAACTCCCACATTTCCTGCCATAAAAGGGACTCAGACAGACACAGCCCCTCTCCTGTACCTGTTCACACCGAGCTGATTTCACCTCCCTGGGTGCACAACACAACTGGAGAATGACAAGCAGGAAAACATGCGTTAATCCAAGCACACCTCATCCAGCAAGATACTCTCTGCATAATAAAAATATCATATATATAACGTGCATATAGAGGAAGTTCTTTAAATGACCTCAACAAATCAAGTTTTAGTCACTGAACTGACAGCACTGGTGATTTTTCACTGTACTGGAACCTCACTGCTACCAACCCCAGAGTTGAAAAGAAATGCAAGTTTTCTCCACAAGCTCAGTAGAGGAGCAGCAGAGCTTGCTGGTGTGCAGTACTGAAATGGTTCTGTAGAAAGCGTTGGCTTTTCCACAGTATCACCTCTAAATCAAGCTTTTAGGAACCGCTTTAGGATGGGCAAGGTGGTGTTTCAGTGGGGTTGGGTTGATGATTGGACTTGATG
>NW_010219653.1:0-689 GCF_000695765.1 Mesitornis unicolor
AAGTGAAAGTACTTTCAGTGGCTAGCTAGGTAGTAAGAAGAAAGCCAGTTTTTTTTGTCATCTTGGATGATGCTGTAGATAGATTAGGTTGAAGTTTGAGTGTGTAGCTTATGCTATGGAGACAAAAAGGAGATAATTTACACCTGTAGACTGTACTGACTTCATAATTTCTTATACAGATTTTCCTCTCCAGGGAGTGTGGTCCTCTACTGGAAGAGCAATGAGCAGATGATAAACCTGTTTCTCTTTACATGCTTAAAGAGGTAAAGATTGCTCAAATCACAGTTCTGCTCAACAGCTCCTAATGGGATGAATGGGTGGAAAGGACAAATCTAGTCACCAGAGGAAGGAAAAGCAGCAACAGAGAACCCCTAGACACAAGTCCTAACAGTCCTTCCATGGATATTCAAAACCCAAATCTATGTTTAGATGCTCATTATCTTGGCCTGCTGAAATCTTCTGGAGCCCTAGCCTGGGGTGAATATACTGTGTGCATGTATCTGAAAAAGCTAACTGATGGTTGATCTATTCTTGGGTCACCCACAGGCCCTTTTTAGCTGATTTTTTTCTAAATCTCTACTGCTGTCACTCATGCTTGCCCTTGGAGAAAAGGATTTTTCAACCTTACCAATACTGATTGTCCTCACACAAGCTGTCAAATCTGCCCTGGTGAGACCGCATCTGGAATA
>NW_010219654.1:0-696 GCF_000695765.1 Mesitornis unicolor
CCTCATATTCTGGGATTCTGTGATGCTGTGATCAAACCAGAGGACCTAAGGCTGAGATCATTTCCTATCCCACTGGTACCCTAATTTCCCCATGCGCTTCCTGAATCCAAGCTGCCCTTCCCAACCTGCCCCACAAATGCTCATTTTCTCTTACAAACACATTTGTCATTGACTCTGTAGGCGATTAAACGCGGTTTTCCCCCCGGTGCTCTCCAAATGAAGTGGTATTTAAGTTGACAAACCACAAGGCAGCTGCTGTACAGCCCAGCTTTGTGCATCATTCCCCGGTTCATTGCCCATGATGGCTCCTGGGTGCCTGGTTCCGGGGACCTCAGATTTTCCTTTGTTTGAAAGTAACCTTGCATGGTTTTAGGTGCCGTCATTATAAGGATCCGCAATCCTGTTAAATCCTGCCATGTGTTTTTTTTTCCTTTTGTAGCCGTAAATTGCACATCTCTTAAGAGCTAAAAGACTTGGGACGAGAAGAAAGGTTCAGCTGAAACTGTTTACTCCAAGAACAGCAGGGAGAACGAAATGCTTTGGGAAGAGTCTGCTGGAAAGCTCTGAATTATTATTATTATTTTTCCTAGGAGTGCAAAATAAAGTGCTTTGAAGAAATGCAGGGACTGATGGCATCTATTTCATAGAATCACAAATGGTTTGGTTGGGAAGGGACCTCACAGCACCCCCAGTCCA
>NW_010219655.1:0-676 GCF_000695765.1 Mesitornis unicolor
GCATGCGAATCAAGGTGGTTATAAGGTATAAAATACTTAGGTCCCAAAAAAGGTGAGGTGAGAGACAGACCCTGTTCTGCTGTACCTGCTCTCAGCCTGTGACGGTAGTGCCCACAGCACTTTCATCACGCAGGCATTCCCATTACAGCGTCATTACACAAAATTGCTATATTGAGTGGGAATACATACTCCCACACATGATTTTTTTTATTCTTTATCCAAGCTTGTCTGATCTCGCTGGTCCCATTTTTATTGTTTTCTTTTCTTAGTGGCTTGACTCTACATAAAGGATAGGATCAACACTTGGGGTGAATTTTTGTCCTCTTGCTCTTTGTTTGCATGTAGTCAGTTTTTATTTCTTTGTCCTGGAAACTTTTTCAGCCTTAAGAAAGCGTCATTCTGAAAATGAAATAAATAAAACATAAAATGAAGGAGACTGTAATGGAGTTGGGACATGGACCAAAAGGACTTGTATTTCAAATGTTCTATTGCACCGTTTGCTTGTGTTACATTCAAAGCTCTGGGAAGCCATCCAAACCTATACAGACACAAAGTAATCCATGGAAATTACAGCTGCAAGGTGCCAGTGCTAGCAAAAAGTCTTTTGACTGGAGAATGCAACCAAAAACTCAAGGATGAGGTGAAGAGCACAGAATAGCTTGTGTAGGAAGAGAAA
>NW_010219656.1:0-697 GCF_000695765.1 Mesitornis unicolor
GGTGGAACCAGCACTGGAGGAGGTGACACCACCACTGGAGGAGGTGACACCACAGCAAAAGGTAGTGGCAGCCACAGGACACCTCCCCACCCTTCTCCCAGCCCCACCGCCTTGCCGTGGAAGGAGCACACCAGCAGATTTGGGGGAAAGCACCCCCACAACACAACTTACCACAAGCTCCCCACCAGCACGGACACAGAGGGGTCCACTCACCTGGCCCTGCGTCTCCAGCTTGACCTCCTCCGTGGCAGGAGGCTTGGCGAGTGGCACCGGGGCCGTGTTGCAGGGCTCCATCTGCTCTGTCTTCTCCACCTTCACCTTCACGTCGTCCAGGCTGAGCGCCGGGGCTGCAGCGAGCTCCTTCTCATCCTTGTCCAGCAGATACCGCAGGAGCTGGTGGTCCTTGACGTCCTTTTTCTTCAGCGCGTCCGGCTCCAGTTTGATGTCCGGGGTTCCCGGCAGCTGGCTCTGAGCCGTGGGGGTGGTGGCGGGGTTCGGTGTGCTCTCCTTCTTCTCGTGCTCCATGGCCAGGGTGGTGATGTCGGAAGGGCTGCCCTCCTGAAGGAGTCTATGCAAGATCTTGTGCCGCTCGGTCAGGGAGCTGTGGGACGAAGGGCAGGTGCTGCTGGGAGGGTTCCCGGAGGCCAAAGCGGCCCCGGTGCCCGCGCAGGCTAAGGAATCCTTGCAGCTCGTGTCG
>NW_010219657.1:0-686 GCF_000695765.1 Mesitornis unicolor
ACAGCTTGTGAGCCCTGGGCTCAACCACGCCATCTCCTCATCCTCTTCATTCCACAGTCGCTCCTTACATGCCTGCACAGACGTGCTCTCGCCGTGTCACCCATCGTTGTGTTCTGCAGATGACTAAAGGCAGTCACAAGCTTCTGGCCAAGGACTTGCAGCTGCCCGGGTGTCCTGACTCAACAATATTTTGCTTTTCCTACGCCGTTGACCTTTTTCCCTAAAGGAAGGGTGGTATAAAACGCGTAACCTGGGTAAACGCCGCGAGCGTTTACGAGACGCTCGGCGTTAACTTGAAGTCGTTCTCATTTTCTCCCTTTGCTCTTAAGAAAATTAATTCCCTCCCGGAGATGACAGGTTAAATGACTGCTTTTCAGCGCGTGAAGAAGCGAGTTGACTCTTTTATCAAAGCGTAATTAAAACGAGTTTCAGGCTTTCTCCCGGCGTATTTTTGCACACTTAAACGTTCGCCGAGGAGTGGTTTATTAAAAAAAAAAAAGGGAAAAAAGGTCCATATTTACAAAGGGATGCGATAAAGACCCTGAATTTGGGCAGTTTTCCTCGCCTCAAGCAGTTGTTTACACGGTTTAATCTCAACCTGAGGAGAGGGGCAGGGGCAAAGTAACTTAGTTCAAGTCAGTGTCTGAAGTTCACTGGAAACAAACTGGAACACAGGAGGTTCCACT
>NW_010219658.1:0-696 GCF_000695765.1 Mesitornis unicolor
TACTAGCTTTAGTACTTTTTTTACACTAGATATAGAGATTAGTTTTAAACCCTTGCATATTTAACAGATAAAGCTATGTAAACTGTAAGGCCAGAAGGGCCTCTTAACCTATCATGACCACAGTCTAATCAGAAGGAACTAACTCCTGGATATGGTTGACAGCAGTGAATCAATCTTGCTTAGAAGCTTACCCAGGCTGTGCTATAATTGCTTGTCAGACTCCTTTTCAAAGCACTATTTTACTACCTACATCTTGAGTCTACTGAAAATAGATAAAGCCTGGTATTAAAAAGGTTAGATTGCCCTTTATTAATATACAGAACTACATGGAAATTGAACTCAATAAATGCTTCAGAATATACATTAAAGGTCGTAATTCGGAGGTGGCATGCCAATGATCTCATCCAGGGTAGCAAGGAAGTCAGCAGTTGATCGTTGCAAGTCTGAAAGTTAGAAATAGAGAAAGTCAGTTTCTCATGAAACCCAGAACTTACTCCCTAACATAAGCAAGCCCCCAGTAGATTAGCATAAACCACTTGAATGTCTAAGGGAAACATTATTCAATTGCACAAGCCAACTCAACCTCACTGATCAGTTAGCAATGCACTGCAAGAAACTGCTCAGCAACATCACTTTGAGACCACTGCCTGTACTGGTAGAGTTGACCAGTTAACTTCAGCTTGACTATACACCAAA
>NW_010219659.1:0-694 GCF_000695765.1 Mesitornis unicolor
TTTGGCTCTGGCTTTTCTGCATTCCAAACCGCCTGAGGCAGAGCAACCAGAGCGCGGGAGAGAATTGTGCGGAGGCTGCGCCGCCGTTCTGGTTGGCACGGTGGCGGGATCATGGTGGAGGTATTAGGATTACCACAGGATGCAGTTCACAGGTGAGATCCCTCCTGACACCATCCATGCAAATAAGGGACTGGATTGCTGCTGTATTTCCAGTGAGGCAGGATCGGGTAGGAGGCACATAGATGTTTTGCTGGAAATTTAAAGTAACTGGAAACTTTAAGTTTGTTTGGGTTTTTTTCCCCCCTCTATGTTGCATGTACATATCAACTCTTTTCATTATTTCAGTTTTACAAACAAGTTTTAAAAGAGATATTTACATGGATTTGATGTGATGAGTGGAAAAGTGGATTATTGGTATTTTTCTGCTCGCTGGTACAGAAGTTACATGGTAGTATTCAAACATCATGTAGGTTCCAAGGTGAGAAACACGTTTTTGTAATGCTTTCAAAGTTGAAAATCTAGCTTATTGCTACTTAAATCATTAGGTTTACTTTTCTCCCTTTTTCTGAAAGCCCTTACTTACCTAACATAAGTCAGTATGTTTTTATATTGCATTCAATTTCAGGATGAGGCCAGACATCCTTCTTCAAGGGCACACTCTGGGAATATTTTTCAGTGCTTATTTGTGGCTGGG
>NW_010219660.1:0-698 GCF_000695765.1 Mesitornis unicolor
GAGTTAAACGGCTAAATAATGTTTAAATTAGTATTTCACTTCTGGTTGCTCAAACACTGCAACGGGACCAGAATGGCTCTGAAGCAACCAAACAGCTATGAACTGCAAAATAATCATAAGTAACGGCATCCCCCCCAACGCAGACAGCAAATCAACACGCTTATCTTAGAAACCACAGCCTCAAAAACTCATGAGGCAGATGTCGATCATCCCATCTAATCATTCTATCACTACTCACCATTTGCAAGGTTAAAATGAGGTGTACACAGCCCGTGAAAAATGCTGAACCCCAGCCTTACCCTTTCCCAAAGATGCCCACCAAACCTCCGAGGAAACTCTGAGCAGTGTACCAACTCTCACCTTTAATGTACCCATCAGATTTTCAATGTTGTTCTTGTCGGCCGTTACTGCCTCTTCTTCACACAGCTTGGTTTCATAGAGTTTTACCAAGGATTCTGCTCCTTGGGTGTTCTTCAGCACCAAATTTACAGTTTTTAATCTGAAAAACAGTAATCTCCTGTTAACTGAACCATGAATAACACCACTCAACACACTTGTGGTTTTCACCAGTTTAACCTCAGGGGTACCCCTTTATACAATGTTAAATTATCTTAACACCCTTTTCCTTGATCAGGACTATTCATACTAATAACTTTAATTTACTAAAGCATTAAACTAAAGCAAATCACAGAATCACA
>NW_010219661.1:0-696 GCF_000695765.1 Mesitornis unicolor
AATGAGAATAGTCCAACAGCACACAGTGACCTAGCTGAGACTGAAAGAAGCCTCTCTCTTTTGCAGAGTAGTTTTGTGATCCCCTCCCATCTGAAAGAGTAGGTTGGAGGGTCCTACTTCTCTTGTCAACATGCCTGAAAGATTATTCAAGTGTTTGCTTGCAGATTTGCTTTCTCCCGTGATTTCTGTGAATGCTCTTTTAAAGGGTGAGAAGGGATGGCTGTCTAATGTTTGCATGTACATTCATCGGTGTATTGCAGCAAACGGTATATTGGATCTTTAATGGACAGGCAGGTTTTACTAGTTTCTGAAAGAATGTGGGAAGATATGGAAGTATCATGCACAATTTGTCTCTCTCCTGGAGTGTTGCTTGACTTTTTGGTAGCTTGCTAACAATGCAGGTCACTCTTTTTTCTGGTTCACAGGAGGAAGAACCAAGTCAGGAAGAGCTGCTCACGCAGAGCCTAGGACAGCTGGGGAAAGAAGCAGCAGAAAGCTGGGGAATGGAACGTGTACAGGGAAACAACCTGAGTGGCAACTTCTCCCAAAATGGGGTCTACACCATCTTACTCAGGTCAAGTGTGCCTGGATCTCAGGTGCCCAAGAACATTCAGCCACAGCCTGATGTGTGCCTTTAGCAAACAGCCCAGTGCTCCCAGTCTGCCTTCTGCAGTACTAAGTCACTGTTAGTTGTTT
>NW_010219662.1:0-697 GCF_000695765.1 Mesitornis unicolor
TCCTGTTGTGGTATTTCACTTCTTCTTTCATCTGTGCTTTCAGAGCCAGGCTGGGAAATGACATGGGATCGATTGCATGAGCTCCGCTCCAGCTCTGAGTAAAATTGGGAGAGGCTCCAGATGGACACAAAGGCAGGATTTGGTCTCTCATTAGTACATCAGAGGTTCTATTAAAAATGCTGGACTGCGTGTTTACGTGCAGGCTAAACCTACAGCTGCTAGAGTTGGAGTGTGGGCATTCAGAGCAAGGATTTTAGGCTGGAGTGATTTATAAAATTCAGATCTTGTACCTTTCTTTTGCTCTCTTTTCAAACAGGGGCAGAGTTTGTGGCTGGAGTCACTTGTTCCTCAGCATAGTGTGAAGTTTTCGGAGTTGTGTGGTTGGCAGAGGTTTGGTGATACAGTGCAGCTCAGTGCCTGAATTTACACCATTTATCATAGTAGCTTGCCTTTCATCATCCCACTTTGTGACATTTTCAGTCTGTCACTTAGATTCATGTACATTTATTTTCCCAGCCTGTGCATTTACTGAAGTGTTAACACATTTACAGAAATCAAGAGCTGAGGTGTGAACAGCAGTAAGGGTTGGCTCGCCACAGTCTTACAGTTAAAACACCAACATCAGCCCCTATTTTTTGTGGGCTGCCTTGCAAGAAGGGAGTGCATTCATGCAAAAAAAAAAAAAAAAAAAAAAAAG
>NW_010219663.1:0-681 GCF_000695765.1 Mesitornis unicolor
GTTCTGCTTTTCCTTCTTCTTCTCCATTAGGTTTTGCAGCCGCCTTTGCTGCTGTTTCTCATAAGCCTTAAACTGGCTTTTAAAATATTCGTTCATTTTTATGTCCATTGTTTCCTAAAAGCATAACAAGAAGAAAAGAAAAAGTGACAGAGAGCAGAGATCAACATCGCTCTGAAGAACATCCTCTTCTAGCAGCTGCTTTGCAGTTTTTCCTCACTGACCTCCGCACAGTCCCCCTGGCACCTTCTCCTCTCAGCCACTCTGCTCTTCAGCTCCACTGCCTTGCTTCAAGTGGCTTTTCTTCCAGAAACAGCTTTCAAACAGCCTTCAAAAAAGGTTTCGGGCCTCTTTCACTCTAGTGTTCAAAAAGCAATGTTTTAAAAGGTTTGTTTTAAACGGACCTGTTTAAATAAACATTCTCAAAGAAGAGCAAGTTGGGGTCAAATCCAAGCAAATGTGGTAACCACATTATACTGACTAAAGGGAACGCAGACTGTTTGCGACCCAGCTCCACCCAGCACAGAAATGTGCAGATCCCCCATTTTTGGGTTAACGTGGGACTGACAGGAAGACAGATCTCTGGTCATCTTAATGCTCCTTTTGCATTGACACCAAAAGTGTGGCTTACATCATTCCCCCAAATTTCTATGCATTAAGTGGTAACATTACATTAAAGCGATA
>NW_010219664.1:0-693 GCF_000695765.1 Mesitornis unicolor
CATGATCACAGAAAAGTGAGGATAGAAATGGTGAATAAGCTGAATTCTGGACTGTCATTCATCACTTTCTGCAGTAAAAGAACAAGGGAACACTCAATCTAGTAGAGGATCAGCTTAAGTTTATGGAACAAAGCACTTCATGCAACGGATAGTGATATTTAGTGATATTTGCTGCCCTAGAAGTTGGGAGAGGCACATTGTTCTCAGATTAGACAAGTGTGTGCTGTGTAACCACAAGAGTGGTTAGACAAGCTAGTGGCCAACGGGTACATGCACGAACAGTGAAAGGGTTAAGCAAGGATTTGTTAGCTCATATTCATCCAAACTTGCATCCTTGTTCTATGTCAGGAAAGTTCCATAGGAAATGGCTGGGCTTAGCAAAAGGAGGCTAGGTCAACTGGGTGGTGTGTGATCCAGTAGGGCACTTCTGATGTTTGTACATCTTGTACAGAAGAGCTTCATTTGAAGCCTTTCTTATGGAGAAACTTCTGTCTCTGTACCAGATGCATCTCTGATTTCTCTCTGCCATCCTTGGTTGGGATCAATGTTGGATCCTAGCAGGACCATTTGATGGTGCCACCTATATAAATATTACAGGAAGGGGGTGAGAAATGATGCTGACGTAGATTCCTTGATATACTAGATAGCAGTAAGTTTGTTATAATCTCATGACTGAAGCTTGTTTAAACAAAC
>NW_010219665.1:0-690 GCF_000695765.1 Mesitornis unicolor
CTGTATCACAGTACCACACCCCATCATGGTGCCAATAAAACAGTCTGTGGGGCTAAAGATGTAAACTGGATCATTGAAGTGACTTAAGAATCAAAGTACCTTTCCCCTAGAAAGTGAACAAAGTTTCCAGCAAACGGCTGGATCTGCACAGTTGCAAGTGGGGAGCAGAAGCAGGAATTTCTTTAGTTGGCTTCACCACAAAGCAACAGAGAGCAAATACCTGAGTATCCAACACTGCATTAACAGCAGACATCTTTGGGGTGTGTCCAACTTCAGACCTGTTCTAGTTTGTAAAAAATCTATGAATTGGGTCAGAAAGAGAGACTGACTATATCCTAGGAGGAAGATGAATTGTCTGAGCTGGGGTTTCAAATCTCTGCTCCAGTAAACTGAATGATGCACTCAGCTGCAAGAACAAAATCAAGGGAGATCCACACCAGAATGTCCTGGTGATCAAGATACAAGCCCAACGGGTAAGACTCAAACCTCCATCCCCAGTAAGATTTAAACCCCTGCCTTGTGTAACCCTGCCAAGTATCTTAACTAGGAGGCAACTCTGTCCATAAGACACTCCTGTACAGCTGACTTTTGAGAAACTTAATCAAGCTGTATTGCAAAGACAGCCAGGGGAACACTTTTCTGCACTGCAGGCCTTTGGCTTGCACCCATTAGCTCTTTTTCCCTTCTCTT
>NW_010219666.1:0-698 GCF_000695765.1 Mesitornis unicolor
GAAATAAGACTTTGGCATCTCTACGTACACAAGTGTCTAAACTAAACGTGATGTACAAACGGGTCACTTACACCTTGTGTGTGTGTGAGGAGGGGACACATTTATAGGTGGATTTTGGGTCCCAAAATGCGGAGGGGCCACGGTGAGATGTGCTAAGGGATGTGGGCAGCCAAGAGGCGACAGGCCCAGCTCCGTTGTGGGGTATCATGGAGTGGAGCAAGGGAAAAGGTGCTCATCTTCCCCAATTCTTTGTGGTTTTGGAGAGTTTTGGATGCACGATTTGGGGGTTAATTGCTTATTCTCCTTGTTTTGTTAAAAATTTGAGTGCTTTTCATTAAAACAGCCGTGGGAGCAAACTCCCCATTCCCCGAGCAGCCTCCTTGGTGTCCCCACCAAACCCATCCCAGTCAAAATTTGGGATTCGGTGGGACCAGGCATCACTTGGGGAGCAAAAAGGGCTTGGGGACAGGGGACAGAGCCACATGGGGACCCTGAGGAGAGCCTCGGGTGCCAGGCAGGGCCCGAAATAAACCCTTGTTCTTCCTGTCCCCATAAGCTCCATCACTTCCTAAGCCCGGATTACAGCACCACCACACAAACAAGCGGTGACCTGGGGGCATCGCCAACCGTATCCACCATTGAAGGGGAAAAGAATAAAGAAAAAAGGATGGAAATGGGTAATTACAGCTTAAAATAAC
>NW_010219667.1:0-698 GCF_000695765.1 Mesitornis unicolor
TCATTGTGGAGCAGTGTGATAACGCCTCAGTTTGTGTGTTTCATCCCAGTCCACCTTGGCTCTGCCTGGAGGAGCACTCTTCGGCCTGAAGGCCTCATTCTCCTTGAATTGGCTTTAATTTTGTTGCTGTGTTTCCACACTTTTGTGTTCCTTCTTATGCTTTAATAGTCCTTTTTTACTCTTCCAGCTACCCCAACTTGAATGCCTTCCACCCAATGCATTTCTCCTCCATGACAGATTTCTAGAAAGTTGGTTTTTAATAACATGGTCTCTTTTCTGCAGAGTTTTCAAACTCTGGTAGGAACAGCAAACAAATGTAGCTGTGCCCCATACATCACATGCAGGATGTGAGAAGTGAACTGAAAACGGTAATTTAAAATATTATTTCAGTGTGGAAGGCATATTTAATCTTGATCCTGAAAGGCTCTTTATTGAGAAAATGCAGGAGTTTAATTAATTGATGTGCCCAATCTTACAGAAAAAGGAATTAATAAAACATTAGAATTGATGAAGGTAGCCAGCCTCAAGCAGTGTTTTTTGATATGATCACTGCATGTGCACAGGAAAGGGTTACAGGTCTGCTGCAGTGCAAACATAGATGAAGAGGTGTGAGGGAACTGCATTTTGAAAGTTAACTTTGTTGAAATTCTGTATAGTAATATGGATGATGACTATGTTACATAAACGTGCACATAAAA
>NW_010219668.1:0-692 GCF_000695765.1 Mesitornis unicolor
ACCGAGTGATTCTGTGATTCTGTGATTCTTTAAAACAGTGTGGTTGGTTGCAAACTGCCTGTTAGGAAAAGTTCCTGCAACACTCCTGTCTACCAAACTTTACGCACTAATAATTGCAGGGCAGGAAAGTTCAAGTTAGCACAAAAGCTTATGCAGGACTATTAACAACATTTTTGCACTAGCCTGTGCTCCAGTGCTCATAGACATCCCTGTATGCTGCTTAATTTACTCATGCAAGAAAACAACTATGGTCTGTGAACATCTACCTTTGCTGCTAATATGTGAAAGCTAAGATCCTTGCATCATTCAAGAGTGAGAGGATAGATATTGATAAGAAGATTGTACTGATGATGTTTTTGTTGCTTCCTCCAGAGTTCTCAATATCACTCGTCCTGCTCCACTGTCCCACAGACGTACCACTAACCTATCTTTTCATAAGGATGTGCCTTAAGGAAAAAACAGTCATGCATCTGAATTAGTAAAACACAATCAGATATGTAAGTTAGTCATCTTTAAGGTTCTCTCAAAAATGCAGAGTTGCTTGACATTAAGATTGAAATGTTGGTATTTAAAGTGCTGGCTTTGAAGCACTGGCTATATTTGAATGCATGTATGCATATATATATGTGTGTACAGATGTGTGTGTGTATACATATATATGATTGAGGATATAACGAGGTGGATGGATGATG
>NW_010219669.1:0-699 GCF_000695765.1 Mesitornis unicolor
GGAAAATATCCAAACTGGAGGATGTTGCTGTGAAAATAATGCTTTTCAGATAAAAGCAGTTAAAGTAACATCACTTGCTACCACAGTCAGATGGAAAAAAACATAATTAGATAAAGCACAGGAAATGCTCATTTCACTGCAGAGCGAAAGATGTAGTGCACAAAAAGCAAAAAAATGGTTCGAGCTTTTATGGTAAACAAAAACAATTTCTCTTTTTTTTAAATGAAGACATTCTTATTTCAGTTTTACAACCTTGAAAAATGTCTGCATGTTGCACAAAATGGCATCTGCCTAAGGTATAGTTTTGCCAGGACCACACCTGCAATGTGCTGTGCCATAAAGATTGCTTTTAAAAGAGTAAAGAAAGTTTAAAAAAGGAAGAGGGGAGAATGACAGTTTTGGAACCAATTTCCTAAGGTGTTTAGCATCTGCAGCTCTCACTGAAGTCAGAAGAAGCAGCAGGTACCTACCACCTGAGGACAGCCACGAACGACTCAAAGCTCCCTGAGACCAAAGGAGGCCCTTCCTCCAACTTCAATGGCCCTATATCCGGCAGGCTCTTTGAAAGTGAAGGGTTGATGATCTGTCATTGAAACAAAGGTTTGCCCCATTTTGAGATGCACTGTCATCTTTCTGAATGGCCCCAAAGCTCAAAGGCTGGTGCAGACAAAAGGTAATGTATTTTCTCCTCCCTTCACC
>NW_010219670.1:0-699 GCF_000695765.1 Mesitornis unicolor
AAAAAAAAAATCCCTATATAGCATGTGTCTATTTATATTATAATATAGACATTTCCTGAGTTAATCGTTACATCTGCTTATTCGGAAGATTTGGCAAAAGATCCAACTTTGCAGTACTAAAATAGATTTCGAAATAGACATTTGTGAAAATAAATACGGAATGTTTCGGGAAAATTATGGTACCGTGAACTCACATCAGTAACAAACAATAAAGTTCTGACTTAAGTGCATATTATGTTATAAAGTTGCTGCTTTTTTTTAACCCACTGAGGAACCAACACAGCGAATTTCTAATCCTGAGTGCCAGGTTTGTATCACCTGCTAACGTGTACATCCATGCAGTACTTGCTGCAAAGCTACAAAACCCTTATTTGCCTTCTGAATGGAAAATTTTGAGTGGATGATGCTATAGAAAAGCTGAGTTTACATTGGTTCAGCTAGGAACTGAATTGGCAGCACATCCGCTGAAGCATCTCACACGACCGACACCCAACACGGATTATTCTTGCCAAATTTAGTGATAACCTGGATGACCTGACTCCCTGTCACCAAAAAATACAGGAGTGTGGGTTGCAAACATGGGATGCAAACTTCTTCGTGATCCCTTTGGCACTTTAAAGCCCTATATAATGGTGCAAAAAAACCCCTGAACAATGATGCAGTAGCTTTCAGATGGATTTTTGGGGTTGTTTTTTTTTT
>NW_010219671.1:0-699 GCF_000695765.1 Mesitornis unicolor
AAAAAAAATCTCCTTGAAAGGAGTTGAAGAAAAACTACTACAAATGAGGTCTGAAGACAGCTACAGAAGGAACTGGGAAGTTGGTTAAATGCAGTTTGGACGGTGATGTGAATGCAGAAACTCCTTTCTCCTCAGTGCAAAACTGAGCTACGCTGCCGAACTGTTGCTTCCTCAGAAAGTCTGTGCCACAGAGGTGTTAACAGTCTATGGAAACATACCACAGTACTCTCGACTTACTTTGCAAGATTCTAATAATAGCTAGGGATAGGAAAAACCAAACAAACCACAAATTAAATATTTGTTGATTTAATGGATCACAAATTCGAATAATTGCCATGGCAACTCCTTTAGTCTTCTTTCAGAAAAGCTTGCCAACAGGGTTTGTTTGCTCTTTATTTAAAATGCAATCTGCTACATGCTAACACATGCATAATTTCTTCCATACCCACTGCAAAAAGAAAAAAACCCAATGTCTTCAAGTCATGTTAAAAGTATACAAAGTGCAATTATATAAAACCATCACAGATACAACTAACTGCAGATAATGTGTTTCCAAAATTGCGTGTAAAGTATGTTGTGCTTTTTATTTTGAATGTTGCATGTGGGAGTTGGATCATATGTTAAAAGAGAGTGACATAAGCTCCAGCAGAGTGTGTTTTGGAACTATCTATTTTTCTTCACAGCAATTTAGCAGAACTA
>NW_010219672.1:0-698 GCF_000695765.1 Mesitornis unicolor
TGCTTGTTTGTGAGAAGCTCTTCCATTTGTGAGGTGGTTGCCCCAGCACTGAAGGCTGCCATTGTTGTGGGTGAGCTGCTTCCGAGCTGGAGTTTTTTGGGTAAGGTGTGAGGTCAGTGTGAGACATTTGCTTACACGGAGAAACTAGTGGGGTGTGATGAATGTGTTACGTAGCTGTCTTATTCTGACTGGCTCATGTGAGCCGTTGATGCTTGTGTCCAGCAGCTTCCCCGTCAGGCCTGTGAAGTTTTCTGTGTGTGGTGGCTTTACTGCCTGTAGGTTTGAGGAGGGATTATTCTGGTGCTGAAACCCTTCTGGTGATGACTGAGAATGCAACTCTGCCCTCCATTTTTTTGGGGAGGGAGGCATTGTAGCTATAGGAGAGTAACAGCAGCAAAGTGTAGCTGGTCACACAGGAGTGTAAAGCTTGCACTCAGTGCCGTGAAAACAACCGCCCACCATACAAAGGAGCTCTTTGTAAGCGACCTCATGTAGGCTATCAGCAGCTCTTCAGCCTGAGAGCAGTCAGCTCCCTCAGGATGAGGTCTTACCTTGAAATCAGGCTCGTGTCTCCTGTCCTGGATGGTTTTTCTCCTTATCATGGTAGCCTCCTGATGCAACTTAGACTCCTGTGGGATGCTGCAGTAACACTGTAGATAGCATTAGTGATATTCATGAGTGTTAGAGAAGAATCATCT
>NW_010219673.1:0-700 GCF_000695765.1 Mesitornis unicolor
CTCACCCCTAAGAACCCTGTTCACAAAGAGAACTGTACCTAAAGTTTCCAAAGAAGAAAAAAGCCACGAGGAAGTTATCTACAGCCCTAATTTAAACCTAAGAAACACGAGTCTGCCAATCCAGAAAATGAAAAAAAATAAACACACAGCCAGCTCGTACTGAACACAGAGCATTAAGGCTTTAAAAACGCTGCAGCAGAACCGAGCACTGTCATTTTACGCCGAGCATCGTTTGACAGCACCATCAGGGAAAGGAGCAGGGGGGAAAAAAAAGACCAAAAAAAAGCTTTTTACAAAGAAAATAAGAAAAAAGAGGCAAACTGTGGCTTCCTGACAGCTGGCCCCATCAGTGGCATGAGGGACAGAAGGAGCAGGTATTACTGGAGAGACAGCAGCGCAGGAGTGGCAGGAGATCAGTAGTCGGCACAGGAAATGTTTTTAGGAAGAAGATCCTAATTACGGCCCTTCTCTCCCAGCCTGTCCTGTGCTGCACTGTAATTACAGGAACAAAGCTGAACACGGCGCTTTTTCTGAAGGAAGAAGCAGTGACACAGGCACACGAGAGCAAACTCCAAGATGTGTTTGCAGGCAGTGGAAGGGGGGGCCCGCGCTGGTTAAACCAAGCGAAAAGATGGGCAAAACCAGACAAAAAATGCAGTGACATCCTGCATCTCCTTCTCCATGGCAGCCACTCTTGCTT
>NW_010219674.1:0-698 GCF_000695765.1 Mesitornis unicolor
TTTGTTGAAGGAGATGTTGAGGTGCGTGGCCGACTCGTAGTACTCGATCATGTCGAACAGCGCTGAGGCGCCCTGTGGGGAAGAAAGGGTTAAAACACGGAACTTTTTGTTTAAAAAAATTCAATTTTAAAATTGCTAAAAATGTTAAAATAGTAAAATAAGTGAAATATCAAAAATATTAAATATTAAATGTCAAAAGTATCAAAATACTAACGGTAAAACTATTAAAACATTAAAATACTAAATATATCAAAGATAATATTAAAATAAGATTATTAAAGACATTTAAAATGTTAAGAGTCTTAAAAATGTTAAAAACAATAAAAAATTAAAAATATTTAAAACATTAAAAGTCTTGAAAGCGTTAAAATATTAAAACAATTAAAACGATTAACAATATTAAAATATGTTAAAGATATTATATGATCAAAACATTAAAAGATCAAAATATTATAAGATCAAAAGATTAAAAGATCAAAGTATGAAAATATTAAAAATAAAGTATAGAAAAATGTTGAAAATATTAAAAATGTTTAAAAAGCGAAAATATTAAACATATTAAAAATACTTAAAATATTCAAATAAAGTATCAAAACATTAAAAATATAATTAAAGTATTAAAAATATGAACAATGTTGAATATATTGTTATATGGGCTGAGACCAACGGGATGAGGTTGACTCTGGCCAAATGCCGGG
>NW_010219675.1:0-700 GCF_000695765.1 Mesitornis unicolor
CGTGGGCAGTGGATTGCAACGTGAATAGTTGAAGAAGTCAAGGCTGAGGGAGCCGAGGCACTTCTTTCTCCGTGACTTTCTTATACTTATATCAGGCTTATGTCAATTGGATTCAAATAAAAATAGCTGAAAAAAACCCCCAGACCCAACTTATCTCAGGAGACTTCATGGTCTGAATCGTGGCGGGGATGGGCCTGTAGAGTCATCAAGTCAGCTCTGCAAGTTCAAAGCTTTGGGCTCCAGGATTGATGAAGTCTTTTGCCCATTTTGTTCCACTGGTAGCCAAGAAAGAAAGTGCAGATTCTGATGAGCAAAAGCTAGAAAGAAAACTAGAATTCCATTGAGAGAATAAGTGATAATTTTCTTTTATGTTTTCCCGCAACATTTCGGATGCAGTTAATGAAAGCATTAATAAGTTTTCAGTATCCTGCAGAGCTTTGAAATGAAACTCTTACATTGTTACTGAATTGCACCACTAACCATATGAAACAGAATATCCTTCCTGTCTTTATTGAGCCCTGAATCTGAAGTTGGAGGTAGACGGGCTGTCCTCTACAGAAAATCCTAAATATGTGTTTATATTCATCTTTGAAGAGAAAGCAGTAGCCACACACACAACATTTTTCTGCTTTAGCTTTTCCAGTGTTGATCCTCATCTCCAAAGCGTTATGAAAGAGTTGAAATAGTGTCATTAAAAAAA
>NW_010219676.1:0-700 GCF_000695765.1 Mesitornis unicolor
GCAAAACACGGTGTCAGCTTTGTAAACCACCGCAGTCACTGCCTCAGACAGGTCCAGCGCCACCACCTCCTTCCAAATGAGTAAGCCAAAATCCAAACCCTGACTTCCAGGCTGCTCATCCACAAGGAGGAGGCAGCTCGCATTTTGGCTTCCCCGTGCTGCCCCTAGCAAGCAACCTCGCTGCTGGGGAGCAGAGCCAGCACAGCTTTCCCTGATTTATGCTCCCTCTCCCACTGCAAGCAGCTCCTGTGGAGTTCCTGACCGACCCCCAAGGAAGGCGCTGGCTCCTGCCATGCCAAGATAAGCCGCTTGCCAGTGTCAGCGCTCTGGAGATAAGTAAACAGGAGGTGTAATTTGATTTGCACAGATTAAGCTGCTGGTGGAGGTGAAATCTAGCAAATAAAACAAGCCACTGCGGCGACCCAGATGTTTTCTCCTCACCAATACTTAAGGGGCAGCAAAATTGAAATTATTTGTTTGCAAAAGTTTCCAACCAAGAGTTTTTTCATTTGGTTTTGCATCTTTTTATTTTTTTCTTCCCTATAATGGGGTGTTTGGAAGGAAGAGTGGGGTAAGGAGCTGCCCTCTACTCTGGGGCTGCCTGCCCCAGAGGATATAGGAGCAAGGGGGCCAGGAGGGATGGGAACCTTGAAGGACTGGGTTACGCTGTCCTTTGAGGTTATGCTGTCCTTATTCCTCC
>NW_010219677.1:0-694 GCF_000695765.1 Mesitornis unicolor
GTGTGTCTGTGTGGGAGCTAGGAGCTCAGAGCATACTGAATGAAGGGAAAAAAGTGACTTAAGTGAAAGAGTGAGGAAGATCAGGAAATGAAATAGGGTGAGGTTAATAGGGCAAGTGATGGAGTTACAGAAGATGTGCAGATAAGATTTATGTTGCCACTTTCAGACTTGTAGAAAGGGGAAGCATCAAGAGAGTATTTCGTTAATTTTAGCTTTAAAGAAAATGGTGAGATAGCAAGGAGAGGAAAGCAGAAAGAAAAGCTTGACAAGGGTTGGTCAGCAGCAATGAAAAACCAGCTAGGATTACGAGCATGCAGATAAGCTGCAGAAGTAGAATTGTTCAGCTGCAAGAATGCAGAAATGGAGGAGAAAGCAGGCTTGCAGGAGAGGAAGTTAGCTTGATCACAGGATTTCCGTCAGAGACTCTTTGCACTGCAAAAGCAAGCATGGATGAAGCAAGCGCTGAAGGTAAGCCGGTCCTGTGGGTAGGTATGACAGTTTATTGTGAGAGACAAGCAAAAGAAGTCAGTGGTGGATGAAAGCTGTACGTGTGCTAAAAGTATAGCTAGTAAATTACTACTAGAGCAAGTAGATTTTTCTGTGCTTAACTTCAAAATGCAAATAGAACTAAAAGATGTGCAAGCTTCATGGTAGTCGGTATGACTTTAGCTTTTCTTCACTGTTACTTTCTTCA
>NW_010219678.1:0-699 GCF_000695765.1 Mesitornis unicolor
GTACACAAAATTCTTAATCCAAAGTAGTGGTAAGGGCCATGTGTAAGCTCTCCTCCTTTATTCCATTCATTAACTGAACAACGGGACCATTGAGCAGCAAGGGGAAGAGAGACATGAACTGTGTAAAGAACCACTTGTGCCCTTAGTGTGTGATCAGCTGCACTTCAGAACACACCGGTGAAGCACAGCTCTCCACATGAACACTCCAAAAGGGCATAAGCATTTCCTGGTGGATCTGCATGGTTCTCATTAATGTTAGCACAGTCTTGAGGTGCAACAGAAATCCTATGGTCTGCTTTTGCAGAGAAGTCAAGAAAGTACTGCTAAAAGCTGAGGTCCCTCTCCACACCTATTCTTCTACTTTTCCTTTTGTGTTCAAAGAATGAAGAGACCCTCTGAAAGGTAACTTTACAAAGAGTAGAGCCTTATGGTGTAAACCCAGGGAGGCTCTACTAAGAAAGCAGGTCAGGCCAATATTTCTGCCTTACTATACAACCTCTTACAGACTCAGCTATCTCTTACTTCACACTGGCAGCAGACTTCTACTGCTAACATATAGCACCAATGCAAAATCCTACGAGCTCTACAAAGTATAAAGTCCTTACTAGCATCAGAGATTTTATTATATTGACACCTTGCAAAATTAACCGTGCAGAACAGACTGCCCTGCAGTGATTCCAATCAGTGGAACACACACAC
>NW_010219679.1:0-700 GCF_000695765.1 Mesitornis unicolor
TGTGGCAAACACGCCGCGTTGCCGTCCTTCTCCTTTCATTTTCCTCGTATTTTTTTTTTGTCATTACCACATCACACCAGGAAGAAACGCAAAATCAAAGCAGCATGCAGGCAAAGGAAAGGGCTGCGAGTGAGGGGAGGGATGGGGAGGGGGGATGGCTAAAATCACCAGAAAGGAGACACAGCAGATTAAATGTCTTTTTTTTTTTTTTTTCTCTTGTTCTTGTGGGTTTGTTTGGTTTTTTTTTCCTCGTATTATTTCGCACCACCCTTAGTCCTCGATGCACGACACCACCGAGTACAGCAAAAGCAACCACAAACGGGACGGGGGGGAAAATGGTCGAGGATGGATGGGACGTCTCCTGCACATGCTTCCACCAGAGGAAATAAAGAAAAAGAAAGCAAAAATCAAGCAGTTCCTTTCCACGTTAAGGCACAGGACAAAACAAAGCCCGGTTTACAGAGCGAAGGCGAAAAAAAAACAAAGAAATGAGATTATTTGTGTTTCCCGGCTCTTTTCGCTTGATGGATCTAAAGGATACGGTGACTCAAGCCACATACGGTCCAGGACAGAAAATTCCACTGTTGTACAAAAGAAATTGTTAATTCTAACTTTTATTCTTATACAATTTTGCAGAAGAGAAGTTGAATACGACCGCTAGAGATGGGGGGTTTTGTTTTTCTTTTTTTTTTTTTTTTTT
>NW_010219680.1:0-700 GCF_000695765.1 Mesitornis unicolor
TATCTATTGACTATTATGTATATAATATTATGTGTATATATATATATATCTATATTTGAAAATACAGTGAACATGGTTCATCAGCATTCAAGAGTTTTCTGTCTTGCAAGAACTTTAGTGAAATTATTTTACGTGCAGAATTCACAGTTATGGAAACATGCCAATGTTTTAACCAAAATCTTCCTAAAATATTTCCTTTTTTTGACCAAAATCTGAGCTCCCACGTGAATAACAGGGTTTGGACGCATCCACCTATACACAAAACACAAGACCTGAAGGGAAAAAAGGAGCTGCTAAGCTTGGATTCCTCCTCTTTTCATCATCTCTTCAGCATTTCAGAACAAATGTCTCACCCTCACATGCTCACCCTTCCAGGGATTTTATTTATTCCTTAAATAACACCAGGTTTAACAAAACACAACTTACAGAATTGTAACCATACTCCACAGGTCACTTTTGAAATGTAACAGGTAGCAATTACTGGGAAAAGCTTTCCAGGAGCAGAGGAGCTCAACTTCCTTTGGTGTTTTAGAGAAAAGGAGCGTTCCCCAAAACTCCAAAACAAATGCTGGGGGCATTTTGCAGGAAGAAAAAGGCAATATTCAGATTCAGCCGAGAAACAGGATTCACTGAAGCAGCACAGAGTCACTGAGGTTGGAAGAGACCTTGAAGATCAAGTCCAACGTCACCCCAACCCCAC
>NW_010219681.1:0-689 GCF_000695765.1 Mesitornis unicolor
TTCTTGGCCACAAGGGCACAGTGCTGGCCCACGGTCATCGCACTGGCCACCCATTTTGGCAGTGGAGTAACACAGCCTCATAAATGAGAAAAACCTTTGGTGTACAATGCAGAAGCAAGATAAGGAGCACGGTTACTCAAGCATCAAAAGATTTATGACCAGGGTAACCTCAGGGTTAGCACTAACACCGCATCCCTGTGCTCTTCCTCCATGCACTGATTCATTTTGGGTTTTTTCCCCTAACAAACTTCAAGTGAAGAGGCACAGCTAAGCTGCTCTGTGACAATCACACACTCTCATCTCTTACTTAAAAGAATGTTATTTACAGTGTGTTTCCTCCTTCAGGGATACATCTGTGATAGAGGTACCTCAAGAGACCATGCAGAAGAGATAGCAAAGTCGCTGGAGCTCAGGAAAGACGCTCTTTTGGGCTACAAACGTTTCCACAGACGGGAAACAGGAGTAAGAACACAAAAACGATGCAGCCCAGCACCATTTCATCCAGCTTGGGTCCAGACTGAGCTACAGATGAGGTATCAGATCCATACATTCCAGTACATGGCATTTAGCTCCACATGAGCAGGGGAGTCACCTGTACAGGTGATGTCCTTCCAGGAGACAGGGGTTTGCAAAGGACCCTTGAGAAGATAAAAGGGCAGATCACAGAGTCATTAAGGCTGGAAGAGACC
>NW_010219682.1:0-701 GCF_000695765.1 Mesitornis unicolor
CAATTCAAATAACACTCTAGAGTTATTCCTCACTCATAGCAGTTGAAGTGAGAAGTAAGACTGTATGTGCTTAGGAGTGGTGTAGTGATATAAACCTTTCTTTGACAATGTCCCACCACATAAAAACATCAAAAATAAGATGCAATTTTACTGTGCTCTCTTTGCAAAGATACAAGTTCCAAGTAGGATAGGAAGGAATCCTTCATTTCACAGTAGAAAGCACCCAGAAAAATAAAATGGTACTGCAAACCTCTTAAAGCTCTATCAAATTGGAAATGGTGTAGAAACTACAGCTTTCTCTCATTCTTAATAGGGCTCGCATCTTTTAAATGAAGATGCAGGAAAGGACGATACAGGCAACCAACCAAAGCTGTGAAAAAACAGCATAAAACAGAGGAGCAAGATTGACTTTTACAAAAAGCAACGGCATGATCTGCCAGTATTTGGTGAAAGGAAACTCCTAAGCCTTATATTTATAAGGGAGTGATTACACTAAAGATAGATATGAGCCTATAGCAAATAATAGAAAATGAATGAAAGCTAAATTTAGTTAAATCTCTCTTTTACTAATATGAGAACTGTCATGGGACAATTTAAATGATGCCAGAAGAGACTGATCAAGTATGTGAGAAGCAGAATGAAAGCTTTTTGAGAAATCTTTTCACAGCTTCTAACAAGAAACGGGGGGGGGGGGGGGGGGA
>NW_010219683.1:0-700 GCF_000695765.1 Mesitornis unicolor
GCTTACAAGGATGACATCTTGTCTGGAAGAGGATAGGACAGGCCTTCCCCAGCTCACATCGCTCAGGCTAGACTCCCAACCCAAATTTCAGCTACAGCCATGTAATGCGATGTCTCCCACCTCTTTTCCCATAATCCATAGGGAGCATCCCTAAGGGATAGAGCACTTGGCTCCACTGCCAGCTCCTGCAGTGGTGCCTGTATAACCTCACTTCACCACTTTTAGTCCTTTTTTTTCATCTTTTCATCTATTTAGACTGCAAATTCTTTTGTGCTCCCTCCTACTCATATCCCTGCACCGGAAAAAGCCTGATCTTTGCTGAAATCTCTCAGTGCTACTGCAGCACAAACCCATTCTCTGCGTCTGCTTTCATTTTGAGCTATCACAGAACAACATTATTTTAAATAAAATACAAATTTTATTCGGCAGATAAGTTACTGAATAAATATACATAAATATTTACCATTTTTTAATATTCTGAGCACAAGTAAAGCCATAAATACAGTCATAAATAGAAGATATAAATAGAAATATAAACAATTAGGTTTTTGTCATTTTAACGGTTAATGCAAGACAGCTCAAATCTCTCCCAGACTGCTACGAAACAAATCAGCAGTGACATGAAACTAGAGTGCAATAAGAATGAGACCTGGTGGGACTTACGTCAGATTTAAAGTAGAAATACATCAGTGAGCAGTGA
>NW_010219684.1:0-700 GCF_000695765.1 Mesitornis unicolor
CCCAGCGAGCATCTGCCCAGGGTGCAGTGCCCAGCCCAGCTCTAACCCACACCACCAGCCAAGGCACTGCTGCGCTCCAAGATTTACTGCAGCCCTGACAGTGACATGTCATTTCCAAACCCGGAGCAGGATCAGGGCGGTGCTGAGCTCTGCTCACTTGTTTTGAAAAGGAAATGCGGCAAGGCAGTAAAAACCATCATTTGTCATTTCCAGACGGGTACCGGCGAAGCGGGAAGCGGAGCCCCCACAAAACCGCTCGCTGTGATTAATCCCAATGCTGTTTCTTTCAGGAGGAAACAGCCAGTTAATAACAGCACAACGCCCTGGTGGAGGACGCGGGCTCCCGGGCAGAAGACACAGATGTTGTCCAGCTGCCCACCCCATCCAGAGCACAAAGAGAAACGGCTCCTTCCCCGCCGACGGGCGCCCATGCTCAGCTGCACGGCCACGAGGCCCCCGAGGACAAGGTGCTCCTTCAGTCAGCTCCAGCAGAGCGGCTGCACGGAGACCATGGATCACTACTGCCTCCAGAAGACCCTTCTGGTGAAGAGCTTTGGCCTCAACGCTGCGGACGGCGGAGGCACGGACACAGCTGAGCATCCCTTTCTTTATCCACACATAAGAGGCAGAGAAAGCATCCGACACTACCCTGGTCTGAGCCAACCAGACCTGACTTTCTCCTCAGTGATTTCACTTCCCA
>NW_010219685.1:0-701 GCF_000695765.1 Mesitornis unicolor
CGCACAATGCGCAGGCCCCCAGGCAGCTCTGCACAGAGCCGGTTCAAATCTGACAATTATTAACCCTGGCTGATCACTCCATGGACTAAACCAAGTTTCCTCCACTTCTAAACTAACTCTGGATGCATCAGACCCGTATTTACTCCTTGCTTGGACTAAAAACCCAGCTGGACCACAGCACTTGTACCATGTTATATTCCCAAACTGGGTTATCAACCAATAGCAAAAAAACCTAGTAATTAAAATTAATAATTAATTAAAACTTCATTACCTCCCAGTTGCGGGGCTCGTGTTTTAATCGCTGTCAAACTTCCTCGCAGCCGGTGGTTTACACCCTAGGATAAAAGAGAAATGGCAGTTCAAAGAGCGAGGTCTCGCAGCCGGTCTGGCTGCGCACAGCAAAAACTTGCCACAGGCCCAGCATATTCCCGAGCTCTTCAAGAGCTGTGATCAGGAGCTGACAGAAACCACGTTTACACACACTTCACTATCGATCTCTCCTTTGTAACACACCTGTCAAGCACAGAAATGAATTACAGGCATCAGGCACGAAACAACCCGAGTTCAAAGCCTGAGTGGCCTGGTGGGGATTGAACGAGACGTTTACGGTAACGCTTTCAGCGAGATCAGCGTTATTTCTTCTTCACTTGTGTCATTTCTTTGTTCCCATCTGATGCCCGCTCAGTCAAAGCAGTTTGACA
>NW_010219686.1:0-702 GCF_000695765.1 Mesitornis unicolor
ACTCCTGATATTCTGGGATTCTGTGAAAGGCTGGGGGTGGTGACAGCCCCTGGCTGGGTCCTCCTCTCTCTATCCCGTCTTTAACCTTTCCATTTCCTTACGGCAGCATCGTGCGCGTTCAAGCTGGCCTTCATCTTCTACAACCAGAACCTCCACGAGGAGGCCATCGCCATCTGTGAGGTCTTCTGTGACAGGCTGCAAGCAGCAGATGCTTACGTGTGTCCAGAGATAGCCCCAGAAAGGGTAAGCATGGGGGTGCACGGGGCACAAAGGAGAGGACAGGACCCTCTTTTCCCCTGGAACAACCCCAATTCTTCTCTCAGGGATGCGGGAGGCTGGGATTTTGCTTACCCAGGGTGCTGAAGCCTCTGTGTCTCTGTGCTCTCCCCACAGCTGCACAAGTGCTTCCGGCTGCGGGTGGAAAGCTGCTGCCGGCTGCAGCGCTGGGAGCAGGCCCTGGCAGCTGTGGGGCAGTGGCTGTGCGCGCTGCGGAGCCGCGTCACTGAGCTGCTGGCAGAGCCCATTGCCTTGTGGGTCCGGGTCAAAACAGACGCTGCCAAACAGGGGGCTGAGCAGTTACGACTGTGGTAAGGAGCAGATGCACGGAGGGGGGTGGGTGTTTGGAGTGGTGGGGGTCCCAAACTGGTAAAATTTGGCTGTTTCTCTGGTGTTTGTGGTTTAGGGCTGGGCTGGGCACTAAAC
>NW_010219687.1:0-702 GCF_000695765.1 Mesitornis unicolor
GTATTGTTTTATTAATGCCTCTAGTCAGTCATTCATGTGCTTATTCACCAGTCCTTTAAATTGACTGTGGTTCAGAACAAGTTTATTATTCACCTCTCTCTGTTTCTCCCTTGCTTATCTTCCTTCTTTTGAGCAGAGGTGGCACCATTAAATACTTGTAAATATTTTCCCATTCAGAAAGAGGGAAAAAAACAAAGAAAAGATGATGAGGATGTATTCTAATTTCAGTTCTAGATCAAAGAGGTCTGAGCATCTATACAAACACTGAGTAACATTTTTCTCATACCAGCAGTTTTGACAGGCAAAACAGACTGCTTTTCTGCGTACTGTGTCCAGCAGGGTCCTTTTCTCCCCAGTATAACCAACCATCAGTAGGCGTTGCTCTTCTAGCTGTTAAATTTAAATCACTATTCTGTAATGCTTTCATGGGAAATTCTGCCCCAGACAATCTGCATGAACAATTTCCTATGCTGGGCAACACACAGCATTAGGAGTTGAAGCAATACTGCAGGAAAAGGAAAAAACTGCTCCTTTTGAGTGCTGCTATTTACAGTACGTATAAAACAGAGAAGGGTGGTTATAGTGAGTTAGTCATTACCTTTCCACGCTCCTCCTTTCTTTTCTACAAATTACTGCAAGAAAATGTACCTGTGTTTTGGATTTGTTTTTAAAATGAGAACTTTTTTCTTTCTTTTTTTTTTT
>NW_010219688.1:0-700 GCF_000695765.1 Mesitornis unicolor
TTGATTTTAGGCTGTAAGATAAATTAATTACTTCCTCCTCTCTGATCAGCTTAGGCACAGTCTCAGCTGTAGAATTGTCTTGAGCTTTGAGCACTGCACTTGAAGAAGGAGGTTGGCCCAGTAGAACAGATCAAGGTAAAAAGAATGAATGAAGATCTGGAAAGCCTGAAAAGAGGGCACATGTTGGTTTAGTCAGAGAACAACAATAAAGGACAGAATGCTATTCTTCAAACATGAAGCATGTAAGAAGATGCTTCGAATAACAAGTGAATTGGGGGGAGGTGTTTAAAATGCATTGGATTAATTAATGCACTGGATGTTTGGGAAACTTTAGTGGTAAATGCATGGCATCTGTAGCAGATCACCTGCAGCCCTACAGAATTCCTGTACTTGAGGCACAGGTGAAACAGTCAGTGTGTGGGATGCAGGTTGTACTTGGGTTTTTTTGGTTTTGTTTTTTCTCTTCTTCTTTTTACAGCAGAGATGATTAATCTGATTACTTTCCAAGGTCTTTTCTAGAAATGCTTTTGAAGTGTTTCTGTGGTGAAGACACTGGAGGAAGATCCCCAATGAAGACTTGGCCCCGACTGAAAAGGTGACCACAGGGAGCATGCATTAGATCCAGTGGGGAAGAGTGAACAGCTGAAGAGTCAGAGAAAGAGTGAGCGCTTCTATAGTTACAAATATTTCTGTCAGCAGG
>NW_010219689.1:0-702 GCF_000695765.1 Mesitornis unicolor
TTTTTTTTTGGCACTACACTCCTACTGCAGAGTGTCTGCAGATTTAGAGAGCTATAGCAATAGCATTGGCCACAAAACAATGCTGGCTACAAGACACGATGACACCTAAAGAAGAAGAGCTTCGAGCCAGAGAGCACATTCCCAGGGATGTCAGGAGAATCTAATTTCCCAGTTGGTTGGTGTTGAATGACTTATGGCTTCTGGCTTTGGTGCCAGCAGATAATTCCTAAAAACATAGGTTTACAAAGCAGTGTACAAACAAGATTCGTCCTCCACCCCCTGCAGGGATGGATAACTGAAGGTGATGGCTTTATTTTCAACATGGATAGGATGATCTTCAAGAGGAAAAGGTGCAGAGACATGAACTGATTTTCTCAGTGACACCAAAATAACAGAACACGATGAAGAGCAGAGCAGTACATAATCCCCGACACTGTGCTTAGACCAAAAAGCCTGAGTTTCTTCCTGCTTTTTCCCTAACTAATGCAGGGCAGGCTCTCCTCATTACTTTAATGATGCTACAAAGCTGGAGCCACTGTTAATGGCAGATGCCACCTGTTTGACATGCCCATACCAGCCAGGTGATAACACTCGTTAGAAGAAGACAAAGAACCATGATTTGTATCTAAATTAGGGCTCACAGCTGATTCAGAGTTAAAGCAGGTTTTCAAATATCAGAAATACACAGTGCTTTTCCACCAG
>NW_010219690.1:0-702 GCF_000695765.1 Mesitornis unicolor
CTGAGTTTTGTTGTCACTGTGGACCACGTAAGTCCCACCTCCTGACGGCAGCACAAGTTGTATTTACACCCACAAGTGACACACCTGTGCTGTGTGGGGTGGCTGATGCACAGCGGATGCAAACGTGGAGGTTTGCTGTGGCTGTTCCCTTTATCAACCACCCAGCAGGCTCCAGAGAGCTTTCACTGGACTAAACTGACCCCTGAAGGCGTCGACTGGGCAGATCTGCAGTAGGAAATGTATCAGACACTGTAAAATAAGTTACTGCAGGCAGCATTCCAGCAGTTTTCCTCTAGGGTACGCATGAAGCAGGTTGAATCTCTTTTAAAGATGTGGATATCTAAACCTAAGTCGTATTACAACAAGAAAGTACAAACCGAGTCTTGGAATACTCAGTCTGGTGCTAGATACTTTTTATGGTTTACCTCGTTTCATACTCTGCCACTTCTATGCCATGTTCAGAAAAGCAATGAAAGTCAGGGTACCCATGTGTTTATCAAAGGCCTCACAAAATATAACAGCTGATCTATTAAATGCCTCATCAGCCCACTAAGTGGTCAGATGACTCGGGAATGATTAAGAAGCGTTGCTTTGGTCCCATATACCAGTCACGAACGAGATCAAAGTCTGGTTTTCAGCAGCTTTACAACTCGCAGGCAGACTAGACGTCTAGCAAAATATTTGGTGGGTGAGATCCTGCTG
>NW_010219691.1:0-703 GCF_000695765.1 Mesitornis unicolor
TGTATCACTGCCTGTCTGCCCTGCCCGCTGACCCAGGTAAGCTCTTGGCTGGATGGGCTGAGCAGCAGCACACCTCTGCAGTGTTGCATGCTTGAGCACGAAAGTCCCCTTTCTGAATCCAGAAGGAAAGTTTTTAGCTGTGCAAATCCTGGCAGCAGCACAGACAAATATTTTTAGTCTGAACCTTGCCAAAGAGATCCGCAACCTGCTGGGCTAGGAGGTAGATGTCTATGCAGTCCCCTCTGAGACCTTGCTGGGTGGGGGGATCTGTCCCCCCTGCATGACCAGTGGAGGGCTTTGCTCAGCCAGGGCTGCTCCCTGGGATGCTGCTGCAGCAATGGTTCTGCACCTTCATCTCAGATTTCTTCAGACCAGCAGACCATAGTCCAGTGGCCTGGGAGTGTATTTTGAAGGCTAAAAAGCCAAGTAGAAACCTTCACCTTTTTGTTTTGTTTTTTTTTTGCAAGCATATTATTAATTCTGCTTTTAAATCAGGCAGATGCTTATTTCAGCAGAGAAGCTGTTACATTGAAAAAAAAAAAGAAAGTCATCCTGTTAGATGCATGGAATAATTTTGTTCTGGCACCAGTAGCACTGGGAGATGGCATGACTGCACCTATTATAGGGGTTTTTCTATTTCTGGATCCCTCTAATGTTTCCCCTGGGTTCCAGAAAGTATTTTTTTTCTTTCTTTTTTTTTTTT
>NW_010219692.1:0-702 GCF_000695765.1 Mesitornis unicolor
AAAGACCACCCTAGCTCTTGAGCCTGGTATTGGGTTTTAGAAAGCTGGGAGGGTGCAGAATACTTGTGGAGAGTTTGCTGCTCTGAATTGATCAGAGGTGACTCTGTGTAAGTCCGAGTGCCAAACGTGGCAGCAAGACCGCAATTCTGGTTTTATCTATCTAGACTCAGCTGGTGCCTTCATGTAGACATTTTTATCTTGGTAAACCTGAAGTATCGTTCAGCTCTACATTGTTTAGAGCATGGTGTAATGAAAATGAATGCTACAAATAAAAAGCTGAAAGCTGCTGAGTGCTAATGAATCCTCACTTAGAGGGGCTTGAGACATGACAAGCTTTTAGATTTTCTACGTCACAACTATTAGTGGTGTTGGCACTGTGAAATTTTCTGTCATCTACTTTAAGGTATTTTGAACTTGTTACGCTCTGTCCTAATGCCCAAGTTACAATCACTTTGCACAGGGAGGTGTTTCCTTGCCTAAAACCGCTTCTCTTGGCAGATAGCTTGGTTTGCATAATGTTTTCTTCTAGTTAGAGGGAAACTGTGACATTACTCCACCAGACTGGAGAGGAAATGATTCAAGCCAGACACATGATCATGTTAATTTTTTCTCCCAGTCAGGCAGTTACTGAGAGCTTGGAGATGGTCCAAAAGCTCCGCACCCAGGCCTGTCCCGCCGACGGTGCCTATTCCAGTGCATCTG
>NW_010219693.1:0-702 GCF_000695765.1 Mesitornis unicolor
TCCTTTCAGTCTGAAATCTCATTTCCAGCCACAGTAAAAACAATAAAACTGTTTGCTTTCCCCGTTTTTTTCCTTTTCTCCACTGATAAATATGATGTATTTTGAATTTTATCTGTATATCTAAACTTTTCCATTGGAATTGTGCTTTTACTGCACGACTGGCTCCTGGTCAAGTGGTTTGAGCTGTATGCGTGGATAGAAACTTTTTTTCTTTAAAGTACACCCATTGCTGATGTACTTTGTAATTTAAGTGTAGAACTAAGTGTAATTACTCAGATTTTAACTATTTCCAATTGTTTCTCGATACAGAACTTTTCCCCCTCTGTTTTAAGGTTTTTGTGTGTGGGTCACTTTGAACTTTCCAGTTTCTCTCAGTCTTTTTAGTGCAATTTCTGTCTCTCTTTGCATCCTTACATCAGATTTTTGAGATGAAATGTGTGTGAGCACCAAGATACACTTTTCCTGCATAAAGCACAAACATTTTTGGATTCATTCTTGTGCCATTATTACAGTTTTGCCCACATTGAGTATTTTCACATAGGAAAAACTCTCCCCTTCCTTACTGAGCCGGTTCGTTGTTTGCCGTGTCCAAATACTTCCTATTAAGAAATTTCAGATGGGTTTTTCCAACGTCAACTGAAGTTTTAATATTTAATCTTTGCCTTCATGAAGATCTACACTTCTTCCTTGTCTGAAAAAGTA
>NW_010219694.1:0-700 GCF_000695765.1 Mesitornis unicolor
CTGTAGCTGCTACTAGATACTTACTAGCAATTATGGACTGTAGCCACTGGCAGAAGTTTGACAATCTGAAAAAAGATGTGGAGTCAGCAAAATACAGAAATGAAAGAAGGAGCGGATTCAACTCGAAGCACCTCTTCTGAGCACCTCTGTACTCGGTGGGAACGGAGGGAAACACCAGTAGGTGCGCTGACAGGGCCTCAGAAATTTCTGGTGCCTAGAACATCTCAGGAGTGCAGAAGCACATACAGTTCCTGAAAGGCTGCTGTGCACAACTGCTGGAGCTCAACATACCTTCAGAATTCTTCAACTGATCAGGCACAGAAGAAAGCTGTGCATACCCTATGACTGCCGGCTAGCGTCAAGAGCACTTGCATCAGATGAATAATCTCAGGGTACCCAGCCCACTGAGCTGGAAGACAGAGAGAGGGAGCAGAACGAAGCTCCCATAAGGACGAAATCATTAGTGACCTGCTACACTACTTAGACCTACACAAGTTTCTGGGATCAGATAGGGTCTACCCAAGGGCACTGAAGGAGCTGGCAGAAGTGCTCACCAAGACACATTCAACCATTTGTCAGCAGTCCTGGCTAACCTGGTAGGTCCCAATTGACAGGAGGATAGCAAATGTTACACCCAGCTACAAGGGCCAAAAGGATGATCCAGGCAACTACACAGAATCACAGAATGGTAGGGGTTGGA
>NW_010219695.1:0-703 GCF_000695765.1 Mesitornis unicolor
TTACAGAAAGCCTTAGTGGAAATGGACCTGATAGACCAGGAATGAGTTCTGGCTTAATGTCTGACGAGGATGTACCCTAAATCTTAGTTACAGATTGCTAAATGAGAAATATTTCTCATTAAAAACTATATTGAAAATGCTACTGGTGTTGATATAGGGAGCAATTAGTAGCTTGGGACTGAACTGTGTTTCATGGGAGAGTTTAATTATATGTGCATATGCAGTAAAAATAATAGACTTTCATACCTTCTTTTTCCCTCCTGTTGATACTGAACATCTCTTCTCATCCTCTTCTTACATAGTTTAAGTAGGCAGTAAATATGCAGTTGGCCCTTCTCCATTTGCTGCTGCAGGACAGTGACATTTCCTGTTCTTTTCAGGTAGGCTGTGCACTCCAACTAGTTCATTTCTTTGCGTTTTGGCTGTTGTCTTCTAACAATAACACGGTAATTTGTGCTGTTTAACGCACTGTGCTGACTAAAATGATCAGGTTTTCCATCCCCAACCCTACCTAAAGGGATCTGGGTATTTTTCACACGAGTATTCCATTTCAGTATCAATCCTAATTTCCATCTAATAATTTATACCAATCTTATCTTGTATTTTAGCAAGTCTGCTTGCTCCCAGACTAAAAGACCTTTAACTAAAAAAATACCCCTTTTTTAGAAAGAAAAAAGAATATTTCAAAGCAGAATGCAGAAAA
>NW_010219696.1:0-702 GCF_000695765.1 Mesitornis unicolor
GGTCTGGGATTCTGTGATTCTGTGATTAGCAGCTAATAAAGGCCATGTGAGATTGTCCCGTGTGATGTGTATGTGTAGATTTCCCAATGTTTCCATTAGTTCTTTAGACGTCTAGACATTGTTCTGTACTATATTAAATAGAAATGTGTTTTGGTAACTTCATATTTTGTCTGTAGTCTTTCATCTGTACTTTAAAATGGAGAATTAAAAAAAATATGACGTGTAATTGGGTGCTCAGAGAGAAAATTTGTGAGAAAATGATTGTGTTTAGGAAAGTACTCTGGACACAGTCATGCAATAGAGGTTGTGCTGGTAGGTTTTGTGAATATCTCTCTGTCTTTATAGGACTTCATGTGGGACCAGATACCTGTACGTGACCAGCAGATTAATAAAGCATAATATTATCAGAGCTATTATGGTAGCACAACTTCTGCAGTTAGACCTGCTTCGTCTTCAAATATCTGGGGAAAAATAACTTAATACTTAAAATTGAAATTAGAATTTTAGTTCTGGTTTTTTCCACTGTAGTTTTTTCTCAGTATAATTTTTCTTGCATTCTAGAAAGCCCTTTGGTTTCATTTTGTTTAATAGCCTGAACATGCAGTTTCTGATCTCTGACAGCAGTGTATTTCAGGAGTGAGCAATAGTGGTGTCTAGAAGTCTTAGCAGTATTCTTATCAGAAAATAACTCTGTGACTACAG
>NW_010219697.1:0-702 GCF_000695765.1 Mesitornis unicolor
AAGCTGGCAACAGCTGTACCTTCCATCACCCCAGTCTTCAGTGTGGAACCAAATTACGGTCCCAAAGTAGACAACAATTGTACCTCAGTCTAATAGCCAGTTTTACTTGGTCTAAAGAAATTACCTTGACATTAGGATAACATCTTGAATTAATAACATTAATGCAAAAATAAAAAACGTTATTTGAATGGCTCACTCCTTATTTTGTTGTTCTGTTTAATTGCATAGGTCAAATTTCCTGGGCCATAAAGGTGAAGTGGCTGAAGAGTTTGGTGTAATAATGAAAGCTTTATGGACAGGACAGTATAGATACATCAGTCCAAAAGACTTTAAAATTACAATTGGGAAGATTAATGACCAGTTTGCAGGATACAGCCAACAGGACTCCCAAGAACTGCTTCTCTTTCTAATGGATGGCTTACACGAAGACCTAAATAAAGTAAGCAAAACACTTGTAACAAATTGTAAATCTGACAGATGATCAAGAGAAATACATTTTTAAAATACCTTCTTATGAAATAAGAAGGTTGTTACTGGAACCTCATCTAGAAGGAAATGTTCGTATTCAGAATTGAAGTAGGAATTTATTGAGAAACAGTGTAAGCTGCTGAAGGGTGTAATGGAAGAGCCTAAATAGACAAGAAATGGATGGCTACACTGACACATTCAAATATTCGTGCAAATACTCGGTTGTATGCTTGC
>NW_010219698.1:0-702 GCF_000695765.1 Mesitornis unicolor
ATTTCTGTGGCTAGCAGTGCCTTACCCACAACGAGAGGCTGTGACAGCGGGAGGGCTGTGCCTCAGTCCCCACTGTGGACACTGCAGCTGCAGAGCCTCCACTTTCATTTCCGTAAACTCAGACAGCAGAACAGGAGCCGTGTTTGCTTGATCCTCGGGGGCAGCCTCTTCCCTGCAAAGCTTTCCAGTCCCTCATCTCCCACTCTGCTTTGCATCTTTGGGCTCAGAGCTACCCAAGCTACTCCTGCTATGGGCTGTGCCTCTGTATGAAGAAAGCAAAAATTCATGGGATGACCAAAAAGGCCCCATTGCTGCAGGATGACTGTGGGACCACAGACCTTCCACATCTTCTCTCCCTGCTCTGTCCACATCACTCAGTCATGCTGACAGTATTTATCCCTGTTCTGATGACAACTGGTGTGCAACTTCCTGCTTCACCCTCTTGGCACTGGATGCAATAGCCTTCTGTTTCAGCACTCTCACTTGCAACAAGAGCTGGTTGCAAGCTGGTTCCAAAGTCAGTGTTCTTAATAAATATTCTGTAAATAATTTCCAATAAATTAAAGCTCCATAAACAATCTTCCTAATAAATAGTCCCAATCCCATCCTATTATCTGTTTTTGAAACACATGGCTCATTCCTTGCAAACTTGTTTTTTGGATGTCTCCAACATCTTGATGATGGTTGGACAGTAACTCAGGT
>NW_010219699.1:0-695 GCF_000695765.1 Mesitornis unicolor
AGTGGTATTAGGGAAAAGAGGAGAAAATTACAGGGGTGCCATGCCTGGACTTCATGAGACACGGGTTCTTTTTCTAATAAGGTATGTTATTCTCTAGTCAGAGAGACACCTCTTGAATGTGCACAGTTCAAATGCATTAAGCTGACTGTAAACCGTGACACAACACGTGTTTCTCCCTGAAAGGCTCAGGACAGCTTATTGCTCATTCCACACACATTAGCTTCCAAGCAAACTTCATGGCAAGTGCACCACACAGGTAGATAACCCCAGGCAGCCATGGAATAGGGTGGAGAGAGACACGTGGTGGACAGTCTGTAGGGTCTGGGGACAGTGTCCATTGTTAAAAGTATGCAGTGATGAGGTTGCTTCATTTTTTTGCCAAAAATCACTTTATGGACATTGATTTAATTGTTTCTCTTTTAGCGTCACAGTCCTTTAGACAACAGCTTATACTATTAGCCACAATCTGCTATTTTAAACAAGATTTTACATTAAATTCAGAGCAGAGCAACAGCTTCATTAGTTTTTCCATCTGTTCTATAGGCTTGTTGGCTTTCCTGTAGTATTTAACTTTTGTATGAACCCAAAATGCCAAAAGCTAAGCTGAGCTCAATTCTACCATGCTGCACAATCTGACAAGCGGATAATGTAGTTGTTTGCATCAGATTCAGTATAAGAACAGGATAGGCTCCTGG
>NW_010219700.1:0-703 GCF_000695765.1 Mesitornis unicolor
GTGCCTTTTTTCCTGTGAAGATGCCAAGAGAACATCAGGAACAGTTCAGCTGGTGGATGAGATTACTACTAAACCACTCTTCCTTTTATTTATTTATTATATTCACCTGCCAGTTTTACAGAAAGGACTCAAATGTAGTGAGGCCTATTTATAGCTTAGTTAAATGTGAATAAATGTCTCAAGCCTACAGCCTTAAAAGAAGACTCTGAATTTGAATACTAACTTTAAATATTATTCAGTTTAAGTACTGAACAATTTTAACCTTGAGAGCAACAGTGTGCAAAAACTTCACACTGGAGTTTTCTCATGTTATTTTCTCTTTTAGTTTTTGAGTTTCCACTGTGTGTTCAATATATTAAATGTTTCCTACATGTGCGACAGAAAGAGAAGGGGTCTACCCTTCAGATGTACCTCTGTACATTGATAATAATCAGTTGCACAATGGTAAACTTCAAAAAAGTAAAGCTATTTTAACCTAAGAAGGAGAACAAAGAATGAAAAATAGGATGGAAGAGGAAGAAATCAGGAGGATTAGCTGTATCTCTAGACCACATTACATTTATTACTACAAAAAAACCACACCAACTTTCAGAAAAAGGAGCAAAGGAGGATACCTTTCTGACTACTGTACACACCATGACTAACTACATGTTTGGCTGTCATTTTGTACTTTAAAGACAACAAGCCCCAGGGAAAAAAAAAA
>NW_010219701.1:0-703 GCF_000695765.1 Mesitornis unicolor
AGAGTGTGGTTTTCTTGGATCTCTATACCTGTGAGCTGGACACCTCCTACTTGATCCTCTATGCTCTGTCAGCTTCAACTGTCCTCGCCTTGATGGTGTTCACAGTGACGAACCACCTCTATTTCTGGGATGTGTGGTATAGCTACCACTACTGCGCTGCCAAGCTGAAGGGCTATCGGCGTTTATCTTTCCCAGATGCTTGCTACGATGCTTTTATTGCCTACGACAATGGAGACGCAGCTGTGAATGAGTGGGTGCTGACAGAACTGGTTGAAAGGCTGGAGGATCAAAAAGCCAGGCAGTACAATTTATGCCTGGAAGAGAGGGACTGGCTCCCAGGACAGCCGGTCTTTGACAACCTTTCCCAGAGCATTCAGCTGAGCAAAAAGACCGTGTTTGTGCTGACCAACAGGTACATCAAAAGCGGCAGCTTCAAGACAACGTTTTACATGGCCCACCAGCGACTTCTAGATGAAAAAGTGGATGTCATTATCTTGATATTTCTTGAGAAGGTTTTGCAGAAGTCCAGGTACGTCCGGCTGAGGAAGAGGCTGTGCAGAAGTTCTGTTCTGGAATGGCCAACTAACCCTCGATCTCAGCCCTACTTCTGGCAGTGCCTGAAAAATGCAATAGCTACGAGCAATACCCTGGCTTACAACAAGCTTCTCCAAGAAACTGTGTAGCTCTACCCTTCCCTCTAAAA
>NW_010219702.1:0-695 GCF_000695765.1 Mesitornis unicolor
GATGATCATTGTAGATGCCTTCCAACTGAAAAAAATGTACTGTGCTATTCTATTCTAGTTTAGTCTCGTCTAGTCTAGTCTATTCTATTCTGCCTTTTTGTGCTATCTCTGGACTTTAGCATAAGCTCCTATTAGGGAAATATTCTTTCACGTGCTTCTGTTATACAGATAGGAATATTTACAGCTTATTGATGCAATTTTGAGGGTAAGAACACTGTTTAGAATATAGTCTTTGAGTGTAAAACCAATTTCCTGAGCTACAAAACCTGCATTTGCTTGATTTTTTAAATATCTGTAATTATTTTGGCTAGTATTTAAAAGCGTTATTTTAGATGCTTTTCATAACGAATGGGAGGAAAAGCAGTTGGAGGCAGCTCTGGCATGCTACTGCCATTTTGCCTGGACATCTTAGTGTGGTGTAAAATCATTAATATTGACGATTTGAGAGGTCTGGCTAAGACATTTATGCTATAAAAGGAAAATTCCCTTTGTCTAAAGGCTAGCAGTCTGTGATTGTTTCCAACCCACATTTCTGAGCTATGATAGCTTGGGGAAAGAAGCTATCTTAGGAAAGATTAGGCTTCTTTCTTGGGGAAAAAAGCCCACTTCTTGAGCGGCTGGAAAGCTGCCAGGAAGAAAATGAACTGGAGATATTGATTGACATCTGACTGAACATGAGCCAGCAGTGTGCCCAG
>NW_010219703.1:0-697 GCF_000695765.1 Mesitornis unicolor
TTCCAACCGAGCCATTCTGTGATTCTGTATCCTCAACACTGTATTTTTCACTGTAATGATGGATTACGCTCATCACGCTTTGCAGAGTTTTGTCTTGTACGTTTAATAAAAGGAAACAGATTCTAATGCTTGTTATTTCTGAAGTCCAATACGTCTGAACTAAAGCTCAGCGTTCGCAAGACAAACTACGCTTTAATTTTACAATTGTCTGATGGGACTTTGCGATTTATTTGTTGTTACTTCCTTAATGATGTTGCAGTCAGAGACACTGTTTTGCTAAATGTTGTGTAAAAAGTAAATTGTAGCACAGCAGATGTTGGTATTTGGATGGATGTCGGTGCAGTGGGGGGACAGCAACAGTCATCTCTGTCAGCTGTCTTCAGGCTCGGCAGGCCTGCTGCGTGGTTACTTTGGTGTGTAAAAACAGCTCGTTTTGCAACTGGGAAGTTTGGCATTACATTTGGCACCGAGCCACCTAGCTGGGTTAACACAAGCGTTCATCCAGTGACTCTCTCAAAATCGGTAATCGGAGAAAACGTTTCTTAAACTGGAGTACAAAGGAAGGGGGAAACGTGGCTGGGTCTCTTTCTTTTTAATAGACATCAAGATTTGTAATGCTGAGAACCTTTTTTTATTCCTATTTTTAATTCCTCCACTGCTGCTCTGTCGCCATCCAGCGAGATCTGGACAGGCTGGA
>NW_010219704.1:0-703 GCF_000695765.1 Mesitornis unicolor
TCTAATAGGTCAACTATTGTCTGAGGCCTGTGCCCAGGCCTTGGCATATAACTTCTTCACCCCAGAATCTGAGGAGCTCCTGATGTTTCCAGGTGGAGACACTTAGTCAGAACCTTAATTCCCAGGCTCGGGGTAATCAAACAAGAAAGAGCTCTTACAAATCTGTCTGCTACCATGGAAGCCTCAGACAGTCGCGCAGCAGATGCTGTATGAGCCTGGCAACAAGAGATTTCTTCTTTAGCATTAGAGTAGAACCAAATTGTCAAGTCCTTGCAGTGCTTGCCCTGCAACAAGGAGGCCTCTGAGCATTGATTAATTCCACCCGTTGCACTGATGTTAACAAATAAAACGTGTTGTCTGTGTTATTTCTGAACATTGTAGTATGTCCCGATGGATTTCTGCTTTCCGATCTGTTTAGCTCGTGACCATCCTTACATTTGCAAAAACTGTTAATGAAAGCTCTTCTTATTGTAATAATTTTTGTTTGCATTGTGATTTACCTTGGCTTTGCCCTATGTCGTGGAAAGAAATGACTGAGGACACCAATAATGATTAACCTTGCATTTGCCCCCAGCTTGGGAAAGTTCTCGTCCGCCTCCACCATCAGGCAAGAAATTTGGGGATGACCATCGACTGAGTAGCGAAGCACAGAAGCGCAGAGCCCAAGACTCTGTGGGACTGTGGAAGCGCTTCCCAGGGAAGG
>NW_010219705.1:0-704 GCF_000695765.1 Mesitornis unicolor
AAAGAGTTGTAATTACAAATGTAACTACCATCCAGCCTTGCTACTAAATAAGTCACCTACCCCAGGTACCAGAACAACAATGCCAAAGGGTAATTCAACTGGATGGATTTTTCATTGGCTGTGTGTTCGTCACTCGGGTCACACAGCAACAGAAAACACCAAAAACAGCCTCTCAAGATGAAGATGCAAACCCTTCTGTGCAGTTTAAAGTGAACCAGATCCTACTCTGGTTTAGTCCAAATTAAACTCCAAGCATCCACCAATGATGACTCACAACAATCAGCTTCTTCAGCTGCTTCATGCAGTATTCATCAGCTCCCTCTTTCCTCCGAAGAAATCACAGCTGCCATTTAACAACCTCTTGCAGTCTCAACCCAGCTTTGTTTTGTATTTTTGTATCACCAGTCTTGTTTATGAGACATGGTCACGTTTAGTGCCTTGAGTTGGTGGTTCTCCCTTCACTTTGTACAAATCACTTGCAGAGTAACCCTCTCTCACACAGCCAGGGAGTCAAGTAACAAATACCAAGGTCTGCTGCACTCCTAAGGACCACGATTGATGTGGGTGGAGGAGCAGAGGGGCAGTGCATCCTGCTGGAAAAAGCTCTTAATCTTGATGATCTCTAAGGACAGCGATAAAATTGCATAGCAAACCCAGAACACGCAAGCATAACTCAATCCTGAGATTCATATCACAGCCTTTCC
>NW_010219706.1:0-703 GCF_000695765.1 Mesitornis unicolor
AGACAGGCTGCAGATAGCCAGCTATCCTTGCCTTCATCATTTCTGTGCTTCCTTAGATCTGCCTGGTCCTCTATGCTGGCAGGGAGCCCTTCAGCTGGTGAACTGGGAGGTCTTGGAAGTCTGGTTCTTGTTCTGCATCCTTTGATTTGTGCTGAACAATGTCTACTTTTCTGACGCTTTGCAAGCAGCCTGCTGCCATCCTTTCTCTCCTCTGATGCTTTTACATCAGGAAGCCTCAGCACACTCCACAAACACAGTTATCCTTGCTGTACAAGTGAGGAAACAGGGGCACACATTTTACATCTGTCTCTTTTTAAGACTGTCCTGGTTTTGGGAAGCTGAATTGGAGACAATTATGTAAATGCAGTTACACCCTAATTTTCAGTAATGCTGAAACCCAGCATAGGCACCTACAAACAATGCACATTTTGGAAAAGCTCGACCTAAATCATTGACCCAAGGTCGTGCAGCAGAGTTAAGAAGTGAATCCAGATGTCCTCATGATTAGCTCTGTCTGTTGGCATTCAGTCAAGTCTTCCCTTCTAAAATAAGCTTCCTGAAGCATCTAAGACTATAGTCTTAGAACTCCCTTAAATATGCAGCACTGGTAAGAACAGATTTTCAAACGAAGGAGGAGGAAAAACCCCCCAGTTTGTTATTTTTTCCTCAGGTGATCACCAACTGACCAATGAAGGAGCAGCTC
>NW_010219707.1:0-689 GCF_000695765.1 Mesitornis unicolor
CTGAGGGAGCACTCAATCCCCTCATCCAGAGGATCAAGGGGAATGATACCCCACTTGCAAAAAGTAAGGTTGAAAATTTGAGCTTCTCCACCCCCTTGTGCAGTGGCTTCTTTTTACCTAGAAAAACGGAAGAAAAGCAGAAAAACAGTATCTGAGATTCTCATTTGCAGGCACATGTGGACCTGCTAGAGCGGTACTGCATTTTCTACCATTCAAGGTCTTTGGAAGACGTGTTTTTCCCCTTAAGGTATTTACATGTCCCACCCACATCTCTACACTCTCCTCAAAATAACTCAGTACTGTAAAATCCATCCTTCGGCCTTGTCTGTTCAACTGCTTCTAATTCCTGATGACTAATTTCATAGAGCTAAAATTAAAGGCCAAAATGCTTTGCTCAGCTTTGCTTTACTCATAAAAACGGCTTTTTTAACATAACTTGGTTTATTTTTATATGCAAGAAGAGATAAATCACATGAAGTCTGGAGGCTTCAGTCCCCAAAATACCGGTTGCATTACATTCATAAATATAGGGTTTTGTAGAGGCCATCCCAATTTAGCTAAAGCATTGCTGTCCTGATGCTGTCGTTACATGAACACGAAGCTCTTCCTATTCTCAGCTCCCACTTGCAGTTTATAAATAAGAAAACAGGTGGCAAACAAGATGGAAGGAACCAGAAGTGGGAAATAAC
>NW_010219708.1:0-704 GCF_000695765.1 Mesitornis unicolor
GCCAGCTGCACCTCCTCTTCGGTCATGTCCAGGTCAAAGTCCTTTTCCCAGTCCTCGCTGATATCCGTGCTGGAGCCTGGAACCACAAACACCACGACTGAGCCATCGGGGCTACACGCACACTGCAGGCACCCTGGAAAAGCACCGAGCTGCCCAAGCAGGCCCACAGAGCCATGGCCATAGAGCCTGCCCAAGGGGAGAAAGCCTCCACCACTCCCAGGAGCTGGCAGCTCGCTAACAGACACGATGGACTGAACTGCACGGCCCTTGCAGGCTCTGCTGATGGAACAATCCCCTGCAGTGAAAGATGTGCAAACAGTGCCAGCCAGAGCTGCCCCATGTTCCTCCTTTGGGTCCTGGAGGAGCCAGGAAAGGGCTCAGGACAGAGCCAGCTGCGGCACTGTCCCAGCTGCCTGCTGAGAGCAGATGGTCACCGTCTGATGGGACCACCTCGACCCTGCCCAGCAGCAGAGACATTCGCTTCCACTTGCAGTCTCAGCCACTATTTTGGAGCCTTCCTGGGCCATTTTGGAAAAACCCCTTTTTTTAATCTCCCTACCATCACAAAAATCAGAGCCCTTTCCCCAAAAGCTGCCACCCCCAGCAGCTTTCCAGGCCCTGTGCTGGCCCCGCACACGCACCTTTCTTGCCATTGTTGGAGGGACTGGATTTCCCACTAGCAGAGTTCAGCTCGAAGACTCGTA
>NW_010219709.1:0-703 GCF_000695765.1 Mesitornis unicolor
TTGCAAAACCAGCAAAACTGTGTTGAGATGTGTAAGAAGTAGTCCCGTGTGTGAGACAGAAGCAGGAATTCTTCCATCTGCTCAGCACTGGGTAGGCAAAGAGTGACTGGAGAGGCAGATGTCTAAAGCTCATGTCTAAAGCTTGAACAAATCTGCACGGCAAATGCGCACAGGGCTGTTGTGGGGAAAAGGATTGTCTGTGCTTCATCTTCATAGCGGGCAAGGCCAAGAAGTGATGGGCTTCAGTACAGGCAAGGGAAATTCTCATCAGAGAAGGAAAAACTTGCTATAAGTAGGGTAGCTCAAGTACTGTAGTAGATTGCTGGGAGATCACAGAGAATGTATCTTCAAAGGTCTTGAAGGAAAAAGTAGTAAATACTGGAAATTGTAAAATCAGGAGGGAGAGACCTGAGGATATCTTGAGAACCATTCCCCTGCAGTTTTCATGATAAGCTGAAATCCAAGGATTTATAAACAACAGAGAGAGGAACTAACACTTTTGTATAGTTTTCTAACATTTTAAGGTCCATGGTGCTCATTAACTTCCATGAAGCTCAATGGATTGTCAAATTTATTTTTTTATTCTGTGCCCAAAAACAAGTGATAGGAATAAGTTTCCTAACTGAGATTTCAGTCTCAAACATTCCATCATACAGGACTCTTCACCACGATGGATTTGATGCTGACAGGTAGAGATACAGGG
>NW_010219710.1:0-706 GCF_000695765.1 Mesitornis unicolor
CCTAAAAAAGGAAACAGTGCAGGACTCCCAAGAAAGCCAACTATTCAGGGCTCCCAGTAAACCAAACAGTGCGGGACTCCCTCTAAAACCAAACAGTGCAGGTCTCCCTATGAAACAAACAGGGCAGGTCTCCCTAAGAAAACCAAACACTGCGGGACTCCCAGAAAAGCAAACAGGAAAGGACTCCCAATAAAACAAGCAGTGCAGGACACCCCAGAATCCAAAGAGTGCGGGTCTCCCAAAAAAGGAAACAGTGCAGAACTCCCAAGAAAACAAACAGGGCAGGTCTCCCAGTAAAAACAAATAGTGCAGGACTCCTATGAAAAGAAATGGGGCGGGACTACCGAGCAATACCAAACATTGCGGGACTCCCACAGAAAATGAAACATTGCAGGACTCCCAAGAAAGCAAGAAGTGCGAGACTCCCAATAAAACAAACAATGCAGAAGTCCCAATAAAACCAAACAGTGTAGGACTCCCAGAAAAGCAAACAGGGCAGGAATCCTTAAGAACTAAACGGTACTGGACTCCCAGTAAAACAAACAGTGCAGGACTCCCAATAAAAAAAGCAGGCAGGACTCCTTAATAAAACCAAACAGTACGGGACTCCCAGGACAGCAAACATGGCAGGACTCCCAAACAAAAGCAAATAGTGCAGGACTCCCGAAAATTACCAAGCAGTGCGAGACTCCCAGAAAAGCAAACG
>NW_010219711.1:0-706 GCF_000695765.1 Mesitornis unicolor
CTATTACCTACCAATTAGTCAGCCATGCTTGAATGATATGCAACAACACTGATTACCAGAATGTAAAGGCTGATCAAGTAAGATGTGTTAAAAATACGCATACAGATTATATTGATCAAGCTGCAAAACTTAACTCATCAACTGTTGGGCGGGGAAAAACCCTAAAGATACCAAGATTCTGATTAACTATTAGTCCCCACAAAAATTACCCCTGTCAACACTGTGTGCTCCTATAACTCATGAATCACAAGCCTGTCTTGTGGTTTGCTTGGTGTTCCACCCCCACAACAGAATTTCTAAGTTTACTGAAGCTACATCTTTCTTGCCTTACTGTGGCTCCTGACATATTCCTACTCTTTGCTGTATCAATTACTTCCTTTCGATTTGTTTCAAATTGAAGCGGGTGGCCTGAGTTTTCTTCAGTATTTCATTTAGGTCTCGCTCATTTAAGTGCAAGTTATCCAAACCTACTAAGTCCTAAACATTTATTCAAAAGAAACAGTACATAACACAACATTGACTCAAAAAACATGGAACATAGGACTACATTTAGAACACTGTTCCAAGTTACAAGCAGACTGGGAAAGTATCTCTTGACTTTCCCAGGTTGCAATACCAGCCTTCCCTTCCTTCTTAAGGCAGACTCGTAACACCCTGGCCAGAGCTCTGCGCTCCCTGACCATTCCCACCTATTTTACCCCTCTCA
>NW_010219712.1:0-706 GCF_000695765.1 Mesitornis unicolor
AGGAGCTGCTGCAGCTGCACCGTGCGGGGACGCTCAGCGTTGAGGAACTGGCCAGCACCACCCGCAGCCTTGTGGCGGGCAGCAAGGAGAGGCACCTTGCGCCCCTTCCCCAGCACACGGTGGATCTGCTGCAGTCCGAGGGCTCCTACATCACCTTTGGGCAGTTCCAGGAGCAGAGGGTGTCGGTGTGGGAGCTCCTCTCCAGCAAGCGGGTCTCCGAGTACAAGCGAGAGGCGCACCTCGACACCTACGGCGCAGGGGGGCTGACGGTCAACAAGATCACCATCACCACCACCGTCATCACGGGCCCGCAGCGCAAGAAGAGGCACCACCAGGACCAGTAGCACCAGCCACCCTAGGGGAGCGAGCTCTGCGTCCGGACTTTGCTCTCCACGTATCCAGTTACGGGCAGGAAATGGCGGTGACAAGCCTTAAACTCCTCGCTGTCTCGACTACTGCTTTGCTGAGGTTTCTTTAGCCCTGCTGAGCTTTCCTGAGGGGTGCAGGGAAGGTTTGGTGCCAGGCACTGACAGAGGACAGGGAGATGCAGGGCCAGCACCCGAGGAGGATGGGTTTGGGTTGGAGACTGGCACGGATGGGAGCAGGCAGAAACCCCCGTGCAGGAGCTGCAGGCAGCACAGAATCACAGCATCAGTGGGTTGGAAAAGAGCTTTACATCGAGTCCAACCATGCCCTGGCCACCACC
>NW_010219713.1:0-704 GCF_000695765.1 Mesitornis unicolor
ACAGGAAATAGACAGTTCACCGCTTCACAGCTCCTTAGCAAGCATTTAAAAATTCATCCTTTACCCATGGGACCTTCAAGTGTCTTTGTTCAGTAGGTCAGATCCCACCCATAACGGATTTTCTACCTTTGTAGACATTCAGGAATGATCAGTGATAGCTGCTATAACGTTCTAAACAGACGAACCATTTCAAATACACCACCAATTCACAGTCAGCAATCTATTTCCATGCCACCACGTTTATGGAGTCTCATGCTACTACCTCGGCTTACAGTCTCCCAGATAGAAGTGATTAAAGATCTTTGCTGGAGAAGATCTCCTCCAAAAGATACAGTCTAACCCCCTGCAGGAAAAGAAAACTGTCAAGAGTTCTGCTACTGAAACACCCCTCCTTTGCAGCCATCCCATCAGACTGGGAAATGTTCATCTTCTGGAGCACGTCAGGAATGTTATTCTACTCTATCACATCAGTGGACGGCACTAGGACTGTTTTGGAAATGGCAGAGACTGGATGAGGACAAAAGCATAGATGCGATCCCCTCTTTCTGCTCCTTTATTGTCCTCTCCCCCTCTCTACCCAGTTAGCACCCTTGGGAGCACTCTCAAAAGTATCCTTAGCAGCACCTGCCTACAGGTCACAAACAGCCAGAACCAGAACTTGCACCAAGTGCTGAGACTGCAGAGCCAGCAGGGAACAGCACAAT
>NW_010219714.1:0-706 GCF_000695765.1 Mesitornis unicolor
TTCTGTGATGCTGTGATGTTCTGTGATCTTGCAGAAGCTTTTGTTGCTGTTGTTGTCAGGGAACAGCCGGGTTCAGGCTGCTTTCAGTGTTGTGATGCCTTTTAGGAAGGAGGCAGTTAACCTAAGAAAAGAGCAGCTCCTGCAGCTCTCCCTAAACTGCTGTGTGGAAGTGTTTTTAAGGACTTTTTTATTCTTTCTCCTGATTCCTGCTCCACACAAGTCACAGCGGGCTCCTTAATACTCACATAAACTGTAGCTGAAGACTGGATGTGTTGTGCCTGTGCTTGTGTGGGATGGGGAGAAGCACCCTTGCCTTCCTCAGAAGGGTGGTCCGGGGCAAGCAGATACTCCCTAAGTTATGATTTTACAGGCTGCTGCTTTCTCCTTTCCCCAGTTTAATGTCCTTGTAGGAAACACCTCACTTAGGGTATCAACACCACTTAGATTTGTTGTGATTTGAACAGGAAGTGAAGGAGGGGAATGGTTTTCTTCCTTCCCGGCTAGCAGTGAGTGGCCACTTGTGAGTCACAGCGAAAAACTGAGTCTTAAGAGTCTCGTACTGCAAAGGAAGAAGGGATTTAAATCAGCAAGTCATCAATTAGGGACGGCTTTAAATGCAGTTTGTGGGGGTTATTGCTGAGGGGTGAAGTTCCTGTTGATTTTTATAAAAATAAAGAAAATATACAGTTATTTTATAGAAATATAT
>NW_010219715.1:0-706 GCF_000695765.1 Mesitornis unicolor
ACAGGAGGTGTTTGGCCACAGCTACCCCCACGCCCAGAGACTGGCCAGGAGAAGTGGGGTCCCACTAGCATCTCCTCTCCAGGTGAGGTTTCTCCCAAAGGAAGCTGACTTCTATCCCAAGGTCTCCATGAGCAGTTCCTCACCACTGCAAGGACAGTCTCCATACCAGTTGGGCCAACAGTGGCTGCAAGAGGTGATGGCTGAGGTAGGGAGAGGCTTGGGGTTGGGGCTCCATGGGGGCAGGGGACCCGGGACATTCCTGGGCCAGGCTGTCGGGGAGAGGTGAGACGAGCTCTGCCTCCAGCCTTATCTCAGCACCTCCGAGTGGGACCAGCGAGAGCAAACACACTGGAATTCTTGAGGAAGATGAAACGATAAAGGAAAGGCAGGCAGAGAGCAGCACTACCCACCCCCCCAAGCAGCCAGCATCTTCCGGCTGCCTGGGACACCCAGACCCTTGGACTTGGAGAAAGAAAACAGGTTTGAAGTGAGTCAACAGCAGTAAAACCCAGTATACTGGGGGAAGGGACAAGGAGTTGGGTCAATGGCCTTTCCCAACCCATAGCAACACAGAGCATGGTGCCAGAGATCCCACATCTGGGGGCATCTCCCACAGCCAGGGGCCATGAGACGAGCCCAGAGGGCAGTGAGCTCTCAGAAGTCATGCCACCTCCACAGCATTGGCATCCCTCCATTCTCATGCCCA
>NW_010219716.1:0-702 GCF_000695765.1 Mesitornis unicolor
ATCTTTTGAATTAAGCACAAGGCAAACACTTAACATAAGAGAATAAATCTTCTCCAGCTGGCAAACATTGCAGGAATAGTTCATTCTTTGAAAAGGATTGCATTTGGTTTGCACTGCCAATAGTATACACAGAGTCATTGTTTCAGTCTCAGTAAGAGAGTTATTTATACACTTTGAATGAGCACTGCTTTCTCTAGAGCTTCTCTTAAACTTCACAAAAATCATCCATCAAAAAATCATACCAAGAATATGAGGCTTTATCCTAATGTTTGAGATTCATTTTCTCTAGTGGGTGGCACTAAAGCTTATTTTTAATAGGTCTTAAGGGCAGAAGGGGAATATTAGGTCACACAGTCAGATCTCTTGTATATCATAGGCCATAAAATTTCTCTCAGCTACTTCTGTATGGAGCTCAATGGCTTACATTTGGCTTAAGTGTGTGCCTGGAAGGTTTACAGCCTTGAATCTACCACTTTTCTCTGTAGCTGGCTCCAATAGAAATCAACCTCACTATTAAACATTTGTGTTGTATGTCTATTTGATTTTCTTTGGCTTTGATTTCCATGCTTAGGTTCCCATTGTGCTTTTCTCTGATCCCTTAAAAAGCCCTTTAATAACTGTTATTTCTTTACCATCCAAGAACCCTGAACCATCTGAATAGTGTGTGTATTTGTAATGGGCACAAGCTGGAACACAGGAGGT
>NW_010219717.1:0-707 GCF_000695765.1 Mesitornis unicolor
CACAGTCAGTTTTGCATGGATTTGCACAGCAATTTTAGTAAGCTGGGATGCAAACCTGCAAAACTGACTGTAATCAGCACAATCTTCTCCAGAAACTGCCACTAGCTGGGATGCACTTTATCTAGCAGTACTGTAAGTGCCCACATTACAGTAGGTCCGATTCAAAGCTACCTGCACTATGAGCACTTTGATACTGCTACGACAAAACTACTTCCCGAGCAATTGCCTTCAGTGAAAGCTTTAACCAGAACTGTAATTGCTGAGCTAAAAACCAGATGGATGTTGGTTTTTTGGATGCGCAGGCAGCAGCTTGTGCCAGAAGGAGCATTTAGGGCAGTAGATTCTACGCTACTTCACTAACTGCACTAGATGCACCTTAACACAAGAACCATTTGTAACGCGGCTCTAACGCAGCACAACAACAATCCTGGTTACATCCGTGCCCTGCCACCGTCACTGAATTGCCACAGTAATGCCAGAAGTGCTTATACTGCAGTAGATCCTAAACTCTACCTGCACTGTAAGCACTTTTGCACAACTCAAGGCCCATCACCAGACAGAAACTCTTCCACTTAAAAGGTCTTGTTTCAGCACAGCTAAAGCATCGCAGAAGTGTCTTGACCGGAGCACGGGAATCAACAGAACCTGCCAAAAGAGAAGACAAATGTTAATGTTGCATGACACAGATACGAATTTGCTACTTGATC
>NW_010219718.1:0-699 GCF_000695765.1 Mesitornis unicolor
TTCTCATTTGACTTTCTGGAGTGGCTACATTGGATTAGTGTGACCTGAACACTTAACCTTACAGTGCCACGGTAAAGGTTTTCAAGCAAAGCTGAAGTATCCACAGCCAAATGATGGTTTTGTTTGGGTTTGTTTCAGAATGTAGAAAAATATAGCAGCTATCCAGTTTACCACAGTGTCTATGAAACCTATGAAATTGTGGAGAGGTTTTACGATCCCACTTTCAAGAATCATCTGACAGTAGCTCAGGTACGGGGAGGGCTGGTGTTTGAATTGGCCAACTCCGTGGTGCTTCCTTTTGACTGCAGAGATTACGCATCAGCTGTGAGCAACTATGCTCACATCATCTATAATTTGTCAAGGAGCCATGAAGAGGAACTGGCAATGTACAATGTGTCCTTTGGTACGTACAGTCATTCATCTCATTCCTCCTCTGTTATTGCTAGCAGTGCCCTATCTTAATGTATGTCTTTGTCATAACCTGGTAATTACCTTATGCTGTACAAACAGTAAATAAAACAAGCGATACATCTTCCAATAATTTGAAAATTGAAATATTTTTGTCACTAGTATGCTTCTGTAGAGACTATGCCACTGCCAAGTAGAGCTATCACTTAGACTCACATGTTCTTTGACCTGTGCATGGTTCATTGATTTTGGCAACACAGATATTGTTGTCTTGGTCCCTAAAAAAAAAAA
>NW_010219719.1:0-706 GCF_000695765.1 Mesitornis unicolor
CCTTCTGTATGGGATCAGGGCTGGGAGTAATTGTTTTAATTGTCCTGATTTGGCTCTAATGTGCATTCTAGGAACAGGAAGGAGAGGCCTGCCCACACATATGTGCTTTGTTTCAGTCAGAGTGGACTGACTCGTGTAGCAGTGCCCAATGGGCACCATTCTGTTCAGTGGATCCGCAGAGCACCACCTACAAGTGTGCTTGCGGCACTGCTTGTTGTCTCTGTTCCAGCTGCTTTTAATTGTTCCTCTTTTTCTTGTCCCTCAGAGTGCGAGTGCATCTGGACAGACTGGATTGATGTGAGTTACCCAAATAGTTCTGACAGAAACAGTGGTGACTATGAAACGTTTGAGAATATTCTGGAGAAAAACCCCTCCTGGGTCTGTGCAAAAGCTGAGAATATTTCATGCAGGGCAGTTAAATTCCCTAACAATTCAATTGAAGATCTAGGGCAGAAAGTGGAATGCAGTGTTGACACAGGGCTCGTCTGCAACAACAGTGATCAGAAGCCAGGAGGTATAATACAAATTCCAGTGTGCCTCAATTACGAGATCAGTGTCTGCTGCATCCCAAATATACCAGAGTGTATTGAAAGTACGACCACGAGCATCACGACAGCCCCACCGTCATCGACAACAAGTACAGTGTCGCCTCGACCAACGACAACAACCATTCCCACACCAACGCCAACGGAGAGTCCCACCAGCA
>NW_010219720.1:0-707 GCF_000695765.1 Mesitornis unicolor
ACATCTTCTCCAAGCACTGCCCAGATGGGGAAGTTGCACTCCTTTCTATTTTCTATAGAGGATGTAGTCCACTCCTTGTTTAAGAGTGTCAGTTGCCTGCTCTGGTTCTTCCAATTCAATGTCATCCATAGTAGCATATTTCTTTAATATTTGTATTATTTTTATTGTTTTTATTGCAGGTGTTTAGTAAGTGGTATAATCCTAGAAAATGGAAAAACAAAAAGTCTCAAATGAGAAACAGTGAAATCTTTGGTGTGTCTATCTTGCCCCTGCTTCACCCCCTCTGCCTTCCTCCCCCAAAAAACCCTCCACCCATGCAGATTTTAATTGATGCTCTACATTCATTGGACTTTTCTCTTATTGAGACTTCTAAGTTGCTAGTGCCCTAAGTTTTTTTTAAACTCCCACTTACTTGCTTATTTTTTTAGATATGCTACTGAGTTAATGTTTTGCTCTAAACTTGTAAAAATTTATGAGTTGTGTAATGACTAAGTTTATGACTAAAAGTTCTCTATGTGGTAGTGTTAGTGTCACTTTATTTTCAACTAGTTGATAAACATTTATGACATTGTGATGTAAGTAACTGATAAGACAGCTTGTGGTGTGGTGGGAATGTAAAAGTTGAGGTTCTAGCAGATAAACTACTTTTATTGTCAGGTTAGGGGTCAGTACTTTTACAGAATTACAGAATGGTTTGGATTGGAAGG
>NW_010219721.1:0-705 GCF_000695765.1 Mesitornis unicolor
AGAGAGAGAGAGAGGACGAAAGAAGGGAGGGAAGAAGGGAGGGAAGGAGGAAGGGAAGTGGGGAGCTAGGGGAGAAGAGAGAGGAAAGAGCAAGCCAGTTAATGTTTTTCTTTCAGCTTGTTTTTATGAGTCATTCCACTAAGTATTTGCATTAGCAGGTCTCCTGCTGCTGCTAGATCATTCAACTGTTTCTCTAGTTGCCGTACCTCTTGAAAAGTCCAACATTGATTTTTTTTGGTACATTTTCTTTGTATTTTACTAACTAATTAAATCTTTAAGAGCCAAGGAACTTCCCATCGCTGTGGTCCCCATAGCAGTAGCAGTCCCCCCAGACTCAGTGCTATTAGGCACTTGATGAAATGCTACAGAACCGTACTGATATTTATTGTTGCTTCTTCATATGTTGTCTCCTGATCAAGTTGTATTAGAAAAAGTGAAAAGAACAGCATAACATAAATGTCACAATAATCAAGTTTAAGGTTCAAAGCTTTTTATTCCCACTTACGAACTGAAATAAAGAAGTTGCATAATCTTGAACGACATTTGCAAACCCAAACAATGAGTATAACTTTGATCAAATCACTTTGAAAAAATTGTATTTCTCTCTTCAGGTGAGAGACTAATATTGAAAGATATGAAATCAGAAACTCCATATGAGCTGAAACTGACATTGCCTTATTCCTGCAGAATAGGCTCATCAAAAAA
>NW_010219722.1:0-707 GCF_000695765.1 Mesitornis unicolor
AAACATGCTTTTCTTTTCCCCCTCCATGCAGCAGAGTCTAAAAAGTGCCTTTACATATTGTACACAAAGATTAGTTCTGCCTACTGCCCATGAATATAATCAAACTACAAGAAAATTCATTTTCTGTAGCATCAAATCAATACTACTTCCTATTATAGAAGAAATACTCCTTCAAATAAAACCTTTAGACTGTAAACAAAAGGTTTGCATACCCCTACGTAGAAACACTTACAAGGCAGTAATTTAGTACAAAAAAAATCCAGAAATAGATGAATCAGGATTGAAAAAAGTAAAACTCCATTCATTAGTTGAAAACATAACGTAAGTAACATACATTGCTACAGAGATACTTTAAAAATATATACGGTTGTAAACAGGTATTCTGTCTGGCACACTCTCTGCTGGAATGCAGTCCTGCTCCTGCATTAACTGACTACAGCACAAGAAGTACGTAAAGCATAACACACATAAACACATAAAACACATAAAACACTTGTTCTGTGTTTAAGCTTATGTCTACTCATGAACTCTGTAACAATTAAAGAATCCTAAGCTATCTTCTTGGAAAGGCATTTCAATATTCCTAAAAATATTAAAGTTTCTAAAATTAAGACTCCAGCTGCATTGTACAAATAACCTCAATATGTATTCAACAAAAGCAAGAAGGAAATCTGGCACATAGAGACTATTAGTGCTACAAAAAAAAA
>NW_010219723.1:0-704 GCF_000695765.1 Mesitornis unicolor
GAGTGCCTGAGGTCAGCGTCACTATCTACCACTCCTGATGTGAAGCTATCAGGGCAAGGATGTGAAGGAGTGGCATGCGGCATAGCCTGTTCCTGTACACAGAGGGGAAAAGGTGCAGCTCCCGAAAAGCGCCACATCCACACAGACGAAAGGTCCAGCCAGTTCAGTAGCTACCTTTGAGAATGGACACGAGTATGTACATGGAACAGAGTACAAAAACAGGGTAAGTAAAAATCATCTCTCCTGGCAGACCCTCACAGATCTATCACAATACAGTTAACTCATTTTAAATGGATGAGTTGTCACTATTTTACCCTAACTTATTCCATCAGCACTTCTACCTTCCCCAGAGATGGGTTTAAGCCACAAGTTTCACATGCAGCGCTAAATTGCCCTGAATTTTCAGATGAAGTGATATGCCAGGAATTTTAAATTTATTTTCCCGTAGCTGGAAAATTATTCTTACAAAACAATAGATCTCTCCTGTCCAAATAAAGTAAGGAAGCACACGTTTTATTCTCCTAAACTGTGTGCAGTTGCACAACTAAGCTGTTCCTATGCTGTTTATTTGTCATTTCACTTTGATCACATCCACATACTGAAGTATCCAGCTGACAGAACAACTGGCTTTTTTTAAGTGGATGAAGAGCTTTGAAAGTAGAGAAAATTTGCATCCGACATAATGCTGGATGAAATATCTAAAA
>NW_010219724.1:0-707 GCF_000695765.1 Mesitornis unicolor
CTGTACAAAGGTGGAAGCATTTGATCTGTGATTGAATCCCGGTATCCAGGAAAGATGCTTACTGAATGCTGAAAACTTAGTTGGTCCAAGAAGGGTGGTTGAGGCCTCAGTTCACTGTTGTCTAAAGATGTTTGCACGTGGTTGGGAGGAGCCTGGTGACCTTCTGTGTCTTTGCAGGAAATGGCTGTGACATCCCTCTTATCAGGGATACATCCCTTTTGGCGATATTTTATACATCTTTGGCTCCGGAAGTTAACTGTGTTGGGTATGCTACCATTTTAAGTGCAGTAATGAAGCCTAAAGTTGTTGAAACAGGCACTTAGTGCTACATTCTCCCCAGCAATAACTGCACTGTTTATTTAAGATCGTGTTACTTACAGGAATAAGGTCTGTAATTTTTGGCCTCCACCACTAGGAAAAATGCCACCACAGAACCCATACAAATACCAACATTGTATTTTGTTGCAGGAATGATTCAACTAGCAGCTGCTGTCTCTAAAACGTACTGGTGTAAACGATGGGACTTATCAATGTGTAATTTCCAAATTTCCCTTTACCTGTTTGTTTTTTTTCCCCAAATTATTTGCATTTTGAAAATGTAATGGCTTGCTCGTGTTTCTTCATTTTACACAAGTCATTTAGACGAACAGTCCAGAGAGCTCCTCCAGCAAGGCCGTTACAGCATTTCCGTGGCTTCCTGTGCCGCT
>NW_010219725.1:0-707 GCF_000695765.1 Mesitornis unicolor
GCAGCGTGTTGGGTCTTGTAAGAGACAGCCGACATCTGCCTCGATGGCCTGATGTGGTGGTGACTGTGGCACCTATTTCACTTAATTTTAACTCATGTGACAGGTCCATCGCTCTCCTTGACCCTGCATCGTTGAGGTCAGTGGTGAGAAACCCCAGCAGCTTGACAAGAGGGAACGGCTACGGACACCCCCAGTGGACAAAAACAAGCTGGGATGAGGTGCAGCAGGACGGTGGTGTCCGAATTTCATCGGGTGCCGTGAACGGGCCTCTTCTCGCTGCTGCAAACGAGCAGCCTCGGCCCTGAAAGTCCAAAGTTAAACTCAGTTTGTGAGTTCCCTTATTAAAATGGAGCGTGGTTGAGAAGGGCCATCTTTAGCCTGGGGACGCTACTCCTTCCCTTTAGTTAATGGAAAGAAGAAGACTTCTCTAGAGGGTGAGGAGGAGCAGAAACCCGAGCCGAAGTGCCCTGCAGGAGCTGCCACGTCTCTGCTGACTACACCGGGATCTTGGGAGGCGAGTCTCGGGGTGATCAAATGAGTCTTTGTTCCCTAATTGGCGTTAGGTAGCCCAGCTAATGAACAATGCGCAGCGCAACAAAGGAAAATGCACGGGAAAAGGAGAAAAATTATCTGGTGCTAATTGGTGGTCTTGACTTTGCTGATAGTAATCACCCACGGTCTGAGAGGAGGGCTACGAGTAAGGCACA
>NW_010219726.1:0-708 GCF_000695765.1 Mesitornis unicolor
AAGAAAAAAAAAAGGAAAAAAAAAAAAAAAAGAGGCTCGACTCGCACGCAGTCATGAGTCAGCTACAAATTCCAAATTCTTGGTGGTTTGGATAAACCCAACCCGGATGTTTCCTTCCTCATCCTGTGCGGAGGCGCTGCAGGAGCGGCCGGGGCAGCTTTGCTGGGAGACCTCTGCTATTTCCCCCTTGGGGCTGCAGTCACCACAACACTGTCTCCCTCCTGGCTTCTGGTGCTTGGATAGGAGCCTCTTCTGAGCTCTCTTCAGAAACACAGTTTAGTTACACAGAAAAGAGACAAGAGTTTTACTAGAACCAAATACGGCTTCAAGTAAGAACCTCCCTCAAGGGCGGATAGTTTTTCACTGCATCTCCATCTGGGAGAGGAGGTATCCTAAGCATCCCTTTTCTCATGACACGTCAGCCTTGTCCTGCATCCCTACCCCAGCGCTATGCCAGTAGCATTTCTGATACTAAACTTAGAGAACACAAACTGCAGTAATCATTTGGACAGCCTACATGATTCTTCTCCTGACCACAGCAACAAGAAGAAAATAAGCCCTTTGGCTCAAAGGTAATTAACCTTCTTAGTAATCTCCAACCTTTATATTTTATAATCTCAGGGCAGGACTCAATGCCCTGTCGCAGGAGGATCCATTAACTCGCTGTTAGCCCTGGCCGCTGGCTTTGAAGAAGCAGAGCAGGGTAGC
>NW_010219727.1:0-708 GCF_000695765.1 Mesitornis unicolor
TGACTATGCAGGGAGAGGTTGTCTTCACCTCTGCAGGAGGCCAGCTCCCAAATTTAATACAGGTTTCTCCTTCCAATTACTTCACCGAACACAGGAGCAACTCCTGCTCTTGCAACAAAACGTCACCTGCTTTTCAAGCAGAAACTAAACAAGCTTTCCTGAGAAAACAATTTCCAACTATTAAAAGATTACTGTTGGAGCTTGAGAGGACTGTGAAAGATGTACCACATTCTTCCTGAATTGATACTTCAAACAAAACCTACTTGTGTTTTGAAAGGTGGCACTAAAACAATGACCAGTTGTTTCTGTAAAGTTACAGGCTGAGCACTATGCAATCATTTTCTAAGAGCAAAATTTCTTTGTTTGTAGAAATGCTGGAAAAAAAAAAAGGTGATTCAGTTGGTCTCTGCCTTAGTCAGCAGAGGAGTCTCAGCCCACTTCTCATGCTGGAGAATGCCCAGCTTGGGACCAGACCAGGCAACTCTGCTTCTGCCAGGGAGTCATCTCCAGGGAGGAGCCCACATTTCCCTAACTTCCACCTTCTTACTCCTCACCATGCCCTCAAATCTTACACCAAATAGCGACTTACTTTTGCTGTTTTTCTAAAAGCAGATTTTTAACAACTACTTTCTCCATAATCAATTCTTCCACCTCTTGCCATTTCGATATCGAGTGCTACTTTACAGAATCACAGAATCACAGAATCTT
>NW_010219728.1:0-708 GCF_000695765.1 Mesitornis unicolor
CTTTACTTTTCTGCCCATACAATTCTTCTGTGTACGGAGTCTTGATGCTGGAGTAACGTTTGTTCTGCTTGTTGCAGATATAATCATATTAATAAAACCTGACAGTGTCCATCTGTACTGTAACCCCGTGAATTATAATCACCTTTTGCCGTATGTGGCCTACTGGAGGAACTTGCATTTTCACTGCCTGACTGAAAATGAGGTAAGTGTAAAATGAACGCGGATGAGAAGTGCTCATGAACTTGCTAATGAGGTGATAGTCCAAGTGGAAGTTTTTAAAATGTTCCTACCAAAAGTCTTTATTTCCTTTCCCCCCTCAGCAAGGCAGTGATCTGCCTCTATATCCGGCTATTAATAATTTTGCTAACGTGCGCAAGAAGAATATGTTTTTAATACTTTGTTGGAGCACGAAGACAAATTGCTCCCTTCTCCCGCTTAATTACTGTTGTTTTGACGTGAGTCAATGGTCTTTTAATGAGGAGAAACGTGTGGGCTGTGAGAAATGCAGAATCTGAATCAAATCCCGCAGTCAACACTGAGATTTCCAATGATAGCTTTATTTGCTACCAAAACAACGTTTTAATGCGTTGTTTGCCAATAGTTTGAGAATATGAGAGAAGACTGGATTAGTAAGCCATTTAAAATCAATACATTTTATGATGTATTTTAACTTTCAACTCTCCCTTTCAATCTCAGCAAGGAAAAATG
>NW_010219729.1:0-707 GCF_000695765.1 Mesitornis unicolor
TTGCAGCCTGCAAATACATCCGCAAGGGGGAAGATGAGGGGAGATGGGCAGATTTCCTCCCATGCACTGAGAGGAAGTCACACCACAGTGCCCTGATGCTCTCTGTCCAGGCCCCCATTAGGATTTCAAAGCGCCTCTCAGAAGTGTGCTGCAGGGGAAACTGAGGCACAGTGGTTAAGGGGCTTGCAGAAAGCTCCACGTGGAGGCAGACCTCATCATTGCTCCCTGCGCTGGGTTCATTACCACACTGCCCTGCCAGACCTCCTGGAGGTGACACCCGCCGATCTCACCTCTTCTGTGGGTGAAAACCTGACTCGCACGTTGCAACGCTGTCCTGGAGTCAGGGTTCCAGACAAGGGCAGCACCTCAAAGACACAGGGCTTGGCCTTCAACTCCTGCAGCAGCTTCCGACGCACGCTCGGCGGCGCGTGTTTGTCCACCTGAGCAGAGAAAACAATGGTGTGGGGTCTCCTCGGTCTCCGAGGACAGATCCACAGCCCCTGCAGTGCTGAGGTACAGTCGTGGTGCTGGGAGCATCCACAATCAAACCAGCCATGGCCACCGCTGGCCTAGGACTGGAAGGGAGACACACAGGCAGGGCAGGCAGACGGGGAGGCACCGTTTTTAGAGGAAGAGCAATAGGTGAAGATGGCAGAGAAGTGAAACATCACCTAATGAACAGGTACAGGTGAACCAGCCTTGCTCTG
>NW_010219730.1:0-708 GCF_000695765.1 Mesitornis unicolor
AGAGTACACGGAGTGCACAAGCAACCTTAGCATCATGATTCGTTTGGAAAAGAACTCATTGTGATCGGAATGGCATTGAACGCTTCCTGTAGGCATTAAATACAAGTTTTATGAAGAAACTGTGCAATACTCCTATCCTTGAAAGTTGAAAGGGACTTACTAAACACCTTACGGTGTTTGAAATAATAGTTTTAAGGTTTAACTCTGTATGTGCTTTCAAGGGAGGCAAGAAACGGACAACTGTGGGAATCAGAAGGGAGCTGGGATGAAGTGTGAGCTGCACTGAGCACCAGTTCATCTGTATGATGATAAATCTATCATCATATCTATTCTCTGCAGCTGTAGGACTGCAACAGAGAGTAAAACCCAGGCTCCCGTGGTGGCAGCAGTTAGACCTTGAATTCCTGTAACTCCTGCATTGGAGGGCAAAACTGAGGCCACAGCAATTTCATCCTCATTTAGTTCCTCATCTTCTATCTTTATTCATGTCACTAGAGATAGGATCACTCTGACAGCTCTAAAGGGACATTTCGGGCAGTTGCCTGCCGTATTTGTGATAAATGGAGAGCCCTGTCCATGGGCACAGAGTGAACTGTGCAGCTTGGTGCACAAGCTGAGCTCCAGCCCAGTGTGTGTAAGGGATCTGACCTGGGGCTGCTGGAGAGAGGGTCCTGTGTCTGGCACCAGAGCTGGTTTGAGTTTCTCACA
>NW_010219731.1:0-708 GCF_000695765.1 Mesitornis unicolor
GAAAGACAGTGGGAAATTTACATCAAGCAAGAAATCCCTGTTCCTCAGAAAATGTGACCCCTGCTGCTTCTCCCCTTCCGTGTCCATCCAGGAGCGCATGTGATGGAGCCTGTAGGATGCTTTCAGAGACAGGAAAAGAGCTAACCATCTGAAACAAAACACAGCAGAGACATTTATTCACTGTTCTGTGAAAGAAACACTTGAGTATATTTACAACATAACTCCATCTGACACAAATGTTTTTTCAGAATTTCAAGCTTACAGTGCCCTGACTTAAGAAAATAGTTTTTGCTAGACATCATCCAATCATAGTACTCTTATTTTTTCTAAGGTGGCTTAATTGAATCTAAGTGATTAAATCAGAAGGCACTTTGAAGCACTTTGTTTGAAAGGGTCAAGCCTGAGTTAGCCACCACTACTTAAAAGTCGCACTCCGACTTCTCTGTAAATTGCTCCATATATAAACTATTTATAATAATCTGCATAATGCAGAATTTATCATAAAGTTCATTCAGATCAAGAGAAATTTGTACTGTTATTGAAACAAAGACAAGAAGCCGTAGTCCAAAATAACCACAATAAAAAACACTACTCTTACAAAGTCCTAAACAAAACAACTGCATTTACTAAGAAAGACTTGCTTTCAATCTCAATTTTCTTGCAGTCACGATCTAACTTCAGTCAAAGTATTGTCCACTGCAGAGTTCA
>NW_010219732.1:0-709 GCF_000695765.1 Mesitornis unicolor
TACCTACATCTTATTTTTGAGTAGTCCCTTAGGACAGTCCAGGAGTGCTCTGTTGTGCGAGTAAGTGCATCAAACAGAGCCCACTAAGTGAACAAGCTTTTCAAGGTGAACCCCTATGTAGATTATCAGGAAGCTGCATCATTTGGAAGGGTCACTGGACCAAATGTTCAACTTGCGGATCCATATCCAAGTCTGGACCCCTAGCCCATATGGAAAATGTGAGCGAGATGGACATGATTTCATGTTGTGCCAACAAAAAGCAAAATTCTCCATCAGACTTATGACCGCCATGCTTTGTAGTACAATAAATTTGGAAGCTGAAAGAAAAATAGAGAACTTTAGCAGTCACCAACAGCTATTACTAGAAGTGGTATAGCTGTAGTCAAATAAATGTGTCCCACTTCCAACATTCTAATATATTTTGTCATTTTTCTGGAAGAGGCAAGATAAATTTATGAAAATTAGGTTTTATTTTCTATTGTTCATTTCTAGCGGTTCTGGTAATAGCTGGAGGAAAGCTGCTAAACCCAGTTATGTGAACCCACACAGAGAATCATATTGGAAGCATATTTAAAAATATATCAAGCCAACCGGCAGGTTATGTTAGCATTATGATACCTCCTACAGACGCTGAGATTGGGCACGTCAGGGTAACCCTTGAATAAGTGTATGTTGAGAAGGGAACTGCTGGAGAGAGTCTAGCGTAGGG
>NW_010219733.1:0-709 GCF_000695765.1 Mesitornis unicolor
GAAGACCAGCGACAGTGGCTTTTCTGCAGACCAGCAATGCATCTTTCTACTTCAAGATCACATCACTTGCATCCTTTTCAACCCATACGCTTTAGAAGATTTGTTTATTCCTATAACCTGGCACTAGCAGTGTTGATTCTTCAAAATCTTAATAAGGTGTCCAAGTGTCCTCATTTTCCTTACACTCATTCCCAAGGATTTTCAACTGGACAAGTGATCACACTGAAGAACAGTGATCATGACCTGCTATATCCAGTTCAGCAGCTAAAATACCTCATTTGAGACCACCTATAAGATCACTGTGGAGAGATTATGCTGTGCTACCCTGTTAGAGTAAGGATAAGGTTTACAGAGCTGAAGATCACGGAAAACCACACAGCCTAGCTTTGAGAACTTGCTGAACAAGGGCTGTTTGGGTGCAGAAGCCAAATGGGTGAGCAGTCCTTCCCTGCCTATTTGGAGTGGAGCAAGGAGTTATGAGCAGGGTTTTAAACTAGGAGTACTGTGGAAGGGAGATTACAACTCAAATTTAAATGGAGAAATGGTGAACGAGGGTGGAAAGAAAATGGTGCTGGGTGGCCAGAGCAAGAAAGACCTGAGGAATGGTGAAACAGGGTGGAGGGGCTCACCAGCAGAGTGAGCAAACACAGAGTCTGGGAAATACGCAGGTGCAACAACTGGAACTCTGTGCTTGGTCATGAAACAATAA
>NW_010219734.1:0-709 GCF_000695765.1 Mesitornis unicolor
GCAATGGACCGCAGGACCAGAGCGGAGTTGACCAGGCCCCCGTAGTAGAGCGACTGTAGGTTGGAGTAGTGGCGCCGCAGAGGAGAGCCCAGGTTCTGCTCAAAGATGCAGAGGGCGTTTTTACTCACTCGAGAGACCTGGGAGTGAGCGAGGTAGTGCACGTCCAGGTACGTCGCTAAATAGGGGCAGTCGACCCCGCGCACCAAGGGGGAGGCGTGGCGCCCGATGCCAAAGCTACCGTCCATGTACCTGGTTGACATCCCCCCCGGGCAGTTGGAGCCGTACACGGACATCGCCTCTTGGACACTGATTTCGTAGGCAATCCTCTCCCCGCCGTGCCGCACGTCAAACAGGCGCAGGCCCCTGCTCACGCTCACCCCGAAGGCAAAGCTCCAGGCCTGGAAGAGGACGTGGTTGTTCCTGATGCTGTAGCGTGGACCCTGTGGCTCGAACTGCAAAGGGAACAGAGCGGCCCGAGGCGCTCGAGGCCTCATGGAGGAGAAGCCTCCGTCCTGCGGCGCCTTCCTCACCTTCTCCACATGGACACGGCCCTGCACGTAGATGCTCTCCAGCTGCGCCATGTCCCTGTAGTACTGCCCGTTGTAGAAGACCCTGCTGACCGCCCAGTGGGACACGTCGAGGCTGCTGTGGTCCACCAGCACCTCCAGCCCCACTGGGTGCACAAAGAACCCGCTCACATTTTGGAACA
>NW_010219735.1:0-706 GCF_000695765.1 Mesitornis unicolor
TGTGATTCTGTGTTCTGTGATTCTGTGATCTGAATTAGGCATTCACAGCTCACAAAAACATCAGTAACTGAAGGTCTTAGTCTTCCATAGCCCCTTCCCTGTGGCATTTTCAAAGCACATTTTGGTGTGAGATAAAGATAGCACACCTCAGGATCAAAGGAAAGTTGGGAAAGGGTAGTATTCTTGACAGAATGGTTATGAAGGAAAAACGGGCTGAGGGAAATTTCTGCAAACCACCTCACTCCAGCTCCTAGCTTTTAATTTCTGATCTGTGTTCACTTTGTATGGTGGCTTTAATTTCTATTCTGTGTTCGCTTTGTATGGTAAATCCCAAGGAAACAAGTGTATAACCATAATTACAAATAAGAAGCAGTGAACTGCCTCCATATCCCACACAGAGGTGCAGAACAAGGCCTTGAGTCTATATTTTGGCTTCTTATCTAACATAGCAGCAAAGATTCTTGAGCAAGGCAGTGTTTGAGTTACCAAGAATAATAACTTCTCTCTCCCCTAAGCCAGACTGCAGTCACCCACCCAAGGATGGGTTTCAGGGTGAGACTTACAGCTGTCGATACCCTGACTGAATGTATGTCCCCATCCTAACACTGCTGTACTGTGTTAGGTAATCCATTGTCACCATCATCCACAGGATTTGTTAGGACTATATGGGAAGTGTTTCAGAATCACAAAAAGTCTTTATACATAC
>NW_010219736.1:0-710 GCF_000695765.1 Mesitornis unicolor
TGCTCTGGCAGGGGGGTTGGACTTGATGATCCTTCAAAGTTCCTTCCAAATCCTAAGATTCTGTGATGTGTATTGCACTGAAAAGGCAGAATTTTCACTCAGCTTCATTGGAGCATGAAAAATACAAAAACTTGTTCTCGTGGGATTTTTTTTCTACCTGCTTCCATGCATCTTAGGGTTCAGTTTCCCATCCAATGACCACACAGACCAGCCAGCTCTATTACGCTTTTGGTGGAAATAAACTGTCCAATCCATGCTCCTGTGTCACCCTTCTTCCTGGGTAAAAGACATCTTTTCATTAACTTACTGAGTAAACCACTCTTCGATAAGCACAGTATTTGTGAGAACACTCCTTGAGCAGATTCTACTACACAAGCCCTGTAGTTCAGGAGGCAGATCATAAAGGCTATGCAGTACTTGCTATGCTAGAAGTTCATATACTAATTAGACAATGCCATTTGCTTTACCATTTCTTAGTAATTTAACACCTTTACAGCTATGATCTATCAGTTGAGACTTCTTAAATCAATTTCAGTTTTGTTATTGCTGTGATGATAATTACAAATGTCAAGCTAAAACAGTAAGTACCAGTACCAAGTTACAAAGTTTCAATTTACCACAAAAAAAAAACAAAACAACAAAGCTATGCTACAAGCCAACTAGAAAATGTGAACCTTCCAATTGTAAGGATCGGTCTGGCTCATAGTTTA
>NW_010219737.1:0-710 GCF_000695765.1 Mesitornis unicolor
TTCAAGCTGACTTCCAGCCCAAAAAGCTCAGAGCTGCTTCTGTATGAGCAACGACATACAGAACATACTTGAACAACAACAGCACAAAAAAGTCAGCCAAGTAATCTATTAATGACAGGCACAGATGCTAAAGGTCCACAACCTAACAAACCACCTTAGGTATCACAGAAGTTATAATTATGTACATGAACAATTCACAGAAAGAATTATAAGCAGGAAAAGATGTCACCTGCATGAAGAAACTTTCCAATTACAGACAAACAGGGTACAAGTATTACTTTGTTTTGCAAGAAGCTAAACAACATTGGTAAAGCTACCTAAATAATACTGGCAGGCAGGAAAATGAAACAAAGAGAAGACTGCCTTCCAGTGGAGGATGAGATTAATCCCAAGTAGAATAATAAAAACTAGCTTTCAATGAAAAGTGCATTCATTGCCAATTCTGAAAGGGGCATTATCCTAAGTTTAGCCTGCAGTTTATAAAGGTGTATCAGAAGGTTCTGAAAGGCAGAGGTTTGCAGCTAACACCAAGCAAGTATCAGCCAAATTTCCTCCCAACCTATGAATCTTTTTAGATACAACCAGATGTGCATTTGTGTGTTTAAGATATCAAAGTCTGCTGTTTTTGTCTGGAGGCTTTCATTACTTTTCAGTTTACTATTTCAGTAATATTAACAATCAAAGCCATGGCAGACAAGATCATGGTATTG
>NW_010219738.1:0-710 GCF_000695765.1 Mesitornis unicolor
CCTCTGCATGTGTAGGTACTGGGTCTCGTCTGAAGTAATATGGCCACACCAGAAACTACTGGCTTGTCTGTGGTAGCGTACAGCCCTGGCAGGTGAAGTATTGCAGGGTTTGCAGCACAGTGCTGCTGCAGAGAGGAAAAGTCAAACTCAAATCCATTGTAGGGAGATCAGCTGTCGAGGTCCTTCCCACTCCTTTGTAGCACCTCAGCCCTGTAAATGAAGGTGCTGAGGGACCCTCCCCCCCTCCTGCCCCTCTCCTCCACCTTTCCCCACATCAGAGGAGCGAAGGTAAATGTGAAACAGCTTCTGAGGTGGCAACAGCTCTCTTGAGGTTTCTGGGCCAGTTGTAATCCTCAGATCTGCCTTTGCCGCTGCGCTGTGCTGGTGAGCATTTGAACAGCCTCAGCAGCAAGGGAGATCAGAGCATCTCCTTCGGAGGTGAACCTGGATGAAAAACACGCACAGGAACTCCAGCAACAGTTGCTGAAGCAATGCACCGCTCATTTGTCAACTAACATGAGGTTTAATCCTGGTTTGGTTGCTTTCTCCTGCCCCCTGCCTGCCTGTTTCCTTCTCTCATCTTCTGATCTATTTAGATGTGAAATTTGGCAGACGCTTGCGGTTGCATTCAGACAGGTTGTGATGAAATCGGGCTCCTGAGAGGCTGCTCCCACGGTGGATCCTGGGGCTGCAGGCGGGCAGCACTTCTC
>NW_010219739.1:0-709 GCF_000695765.1 Mesitornis unicolor
GGACCGGGACCGGGAGCAGGACGGTGCCGACAGGGAGGTGAGGACACCGGGAGCGGGGCCGTGCACGGGATGGGCCCTGAGGGAGCAGCAGGGCCGCGGCACGGAGCCGTTGGGGCACCCTGCTCGGGGCTGCCTGTGCCCTACCCGGGTGAGGGCCGCTCCGAGCCGGGGGCTGAGCCCCTTCCGTGTTCCTCATTGTCCCCAGGGAGGGTCGAGCCTTCCCCTCAGCCCTTCGTGCCTTCCCTCCCGCTGGCTCTGCAGCCCTGCAGGGCTCCCTTCCCTTCAGCAGATCCCCAATGGCCCTTGGTGTGGGTGGCTGTGCCCAAGGAGCTCTGTCCCAGGCACGGGGTACACGGGAGCCAGGGAGGCTGCCCCAGAGCTCCACCTCACTGTGGGGTGGTTTTGGGACCTGCAGCCTCCTCGGGAGCTGCTCTGATCCTGCTGAGTTTTGCAGGGATGTGCTGGGTAGCAAGGAAGGTGGCTGTAAACTGTGCTGCTCCTGCAAAGCCTTCGAGTCCCCTGGGACTGCAACCCCGCGCTGAGCCTATGCAGCCGTAACAAAAGCAGCAGCAGTAACCCAAGCTCAATAAATACCATGTGGGAGGTGGTGCTGTGAGCGGCTCCTGTCTGTCTGCAAACAGCACCGTTCTCCAGGGAGGGACGGTTCCCAGGGCGGAGGGAGGTGGCTCCATCGCCCTTGTGTTCCCCC
>NW_010219740.1:0-710 GCF_000695765.1 Mesitornis unicolor
ATAGATACATGAGAGGACTTAGAGGAGAATTTCGGCTCAAACACTTCAGTTGTGTTACAACCCTGATGTTACTCAGCCATGGGAGCGCCAACATCCCACGTAGAAAGCAAAGTTCCCTATTCAAGTACGGGGCACACGAGATCTCCTCCAGCACAGCAATCCTCTCCCAGGACATAAGAGTCCAATACAAATATTCCAGCCTCAATTCTTGCAGTAATTCCACCAAAAAAAGCCCAAGCTGAAGGAGGACGGAGCCAGGATGCGCCCTTCGATGCCTTTTACCCATCACAGGAAATAAATGAACTTCTTATTCCGAAAACAGACTCTTTATACCCTGCATTCCCAATGTCAGCTCGGATTATCAAACCTGTAAGGACTTGAAAATCTCATTTTCCTTGTCACCTTTTCTGCATCTTCAGCACAACGTGTGGAAACAACCTATTTTTTCCATCCACGCACTGATGCAGCGGGGAGGTTTTCATCAAGGATCCAACGCCTTCGTGGTCAGTTCTGCTTAGTCCTCGCAGATCTCTCTTTCTATTTCAATGCACAACGAAGCTGCTCAGCCCCGCACACGCAGGATACGTTTGAAACAGCAAAAACCCCGATTCTGGGGACGAATCACATCCCAAAATGAATCACGGGGTCCTTAAGGTTGGAAGAGACCTTGAAGGCCATCGAGTCCAACGTCAACCCAACCCCACCACGGC
>NW_010219741.1:0-710 GCF_000695765.1 Mesitornis unicolor
CCTCTCCTTGTCGTGCCTAAACACCTCTCTGGATCTGGTCTCCAGTGTCTTAATCTAATTTCTGTTGAATTACTAAAAGTCCTTCCATTTTCCTATAAATTAATCATCTTTTTTAAACAAACATATGGTGTACTTTAAATGTAAGCCTGAATCCCGTTATATGTTTGGTTAATTGAAAAGATGAGTTTAACTGAAGTCTAAAAATCAATACATGATTTATGATAACCAAAGTCTATACTGGAGTAAGACTGTATGAAATATTACTGAAAAAGTCTGCTGGCATTTCTCACTTAAAAGCACAAGTGGAAAGAGGGATGGCGGAGACTTTGAGATGTGTGTCTATCCTCCCAGTTTGGAGCTGGTCTGGTTTACAGTTTATTTTTGTTCCCAGAAGACACAGTGCAGTCAGAACTACATTGTGCTGGAGGAAATCGCTCTTAAAATTTACTAGTTTCATTATCTCAACTACATAACCTTATTTTAGTGTTAATTTGGATGCACCTCATCAAAAATAGAACAATGTATCTACCATGAATTAAGAATAAAAATAATACTTTAATACTCACTGATCCACTGTAAGATTTTAAAAGTTGTCATTTAAAATTGTAAGCACTGTTCTGACTTACATAAGATTTTTTTCATGATGTACTGAGCTTAAAATAAAATCTAAAATTCAGAACTAACCTTCTTATTAGAAATATTAGAAGTCA
>NW_010219742.1:0-711 GCF_000695765.1 Mesitornis unicolor
GCATTTCTGGGACCAGATTTGAAGCATCTGCTAAACTTCTTGGCAACAGGTTTGGACACGTGAAGTCAGACTTTGTGCAACTCACAAATTCAATTAAGCACTTTCCTTGATTTTGTACTCTTCCCTCTTGCCCCCATCGCCCACGCACTAAGGATTCCCAACTTGACAGCCAACAAGGACAAGTCCTGTCTAGCTGCTGGAAGATCCGAAGGGGAGGCTGCCTTCTGATCGTCAAGAAAACTTCATTAGTATCCTATCGCTTGTTATCAAGCTCACAATATCATATCCACATATCATATGACATGGCATACCTAAACAAGCGGTCCCTAAGAACGCAACAATTACCTAAGAAATACAACATCATTATAATGTTTGCCCTTGAGTCTAAGCCATCAGTGCTACAAGAGTAATCTGCATTTAAGATCAGTGTATCAGGGACTGCCTGATACTTCTGGGGCAAGGATATGAATACCGAAGGGGTGGTAGGAGGCAACCCTAGATTTTCAGTTAAAACAAAATGGATACAATAAGCATCAAGAAATTTCCAGGAACAACACATTCATCTCAAGGAACTGAAAACAAACTGTCGAACTGCTAGTTGTGATGTGTAACATACAAAGTTCTATAAGTTTTGCTTACTATGGTAATTACTTTTAAGGAGTTTGATAAGAATCAGGGGAAACAGAAACCTATATATATGTGTGTGTGTGT
>NW_010219743.1:0-710 GCF_000695765.1 Mesitornis unicolor
GTCCCCTAGACTCACTGCTTTGGTCCTGCTAACAGAGATGACAAACCTCCTCCACAGGACACCGAGTGCTCCTGCAGTGGCAAGCTCCCCAATGCATCTTGGCCATCATCCTTTCTAGACATGGTCACCACCAGCACAGGAGCAGCACCACTACCTCAGACTGGATCCCAGTCCAAACCCGCACAGACCATGCAGGAGAAGGCAGCATCAGGCTGCCATGGGGCTGGCTTCTCCCTAACGCCATCATTCAGCAGACAACTTATGCCCTACTGGAAGGTTTATAAATCCATAAACTTCCTTTAATTCTCATCTAGTGAAACTATGAACACTTTCAATGCTAGATTTTGGAATTATTCTCTCCTAAAGGGTTTTGAAGTTAATTTTATCATAGTTGTTAATACTGTCTGAACCACAGATACTGCTTGAACCCTATTATTGTGTGTATTACTGAGGGCTAAAATAAGAATAGCTGCTGCTTCGGTGTAGCCTTTCCTACAAACTGCTTCTCTAACCTTTGCCCAAATATTATGTATGCTCAGTTTATATGCAGGTAGTTAGCGTAGCCTGGTAGGGTAAATGGGCTTATTACAGTTATTAAACGGTCTTCTCCCCATGCAGAACGCCCCCAGCAGCCTGCAGTCCCCTGGCTCTGGAGGCATTTGGCTGTTACCATAGAAGACAGCACCCAGAAATTCCCTTCACAACTAATC
>NW_010219744.1:0-711 GCF_000695765.1 Mesitornis unicolor
AGTGAAAGCCAGCAGGAGGGGCACGGGCCGGCCTGCCGTGGCTCACAGTGGCTATTTGCAAAGCTGCATCCCCAAATTCCCACCCTTTCCCCTGTGCTACCATGTGCACCCCTCGCTTGCCATGTGCTGCAGCTGGGCAGGGGTGCAAGGGCGCTTTGGGCACTGGTGCTGTTTGGGGACGGGTGAGCTGGCAGTGCCTGAGGAAGAACACGGAGGGGAGGTAGGGGCTGGTTTTGGGGACCAGGTGTGTGGCAGATCCACCAACGAGGGCCTCCATCCTCTCTTGCTGGAGCCAGATGGCATCTGGCACGGACCCGCTGCTCCCCAGCCCGCAGAGAACAGGGTCTGGGGGCATGAAATGGGGCTGGCTCTGTCTGCATGGCCTGCAGGGGACATCACACGTGGACGGGGTGCCCTGGGCTTGACAGGGGGGTGGCCCTGCCTGCTCCCCACCCCACACCCCATCGTGTCCCACTGCAGGTCCCGCCTGTGCTCAGGGTGTGCAGTCACCCATGGGGAGGCACTGGAGGGGGTCCCTGCCCAATGTGCTGCCAAGCCCTGTAGGACCCAGCTCCCAGTGAGAAATAAATCACTTCACTCCACCCGTGTCTGTGTGGTTCAGGGTGGTGGGGACCAACCGATGGCACATGGGGGAGCACAGGGATTTGGAGGCTTTGCTCCTACCCCATCTCCCGTCCCGTGGTCTGGGTG
>NW_010219745.1:0-710 GCF_000695765.1 Mesitornis unicolor
TTTTGACATTCGTTACCACTCAGATTAATTAAACTTGACTGTACCAACCTGGGGGAGCTGTAAGGGGTAACCTGGTAACAGCCAGAGTGGGCCAGAAAGAGTTCCTCAGCATTTATGGTTTCATTGTGATGGAAATACATAGAAAAACTGTGTTATTTTTGAAAGAAAACTGGATAAAAAGTTCAAACAATGTGAATAATGTCACATGTCAACACCACTTGAACAATGTTTTTAGTTTTTTTAGAATGAAGACATTTTGGTTTAGTTTTTCAATATTATTTTATGATAGGAAAAAGAAATGAAACTGAAACAAAGCAGTTTAAATTTTCATACATAAAAAATTCAGCCAACCAAACCCTACATATTTTTGGCTTTTCTGTTTTAGTTTCCTGTGTTTTTTCCAATTCTTCATTATAGCGTATTTTGATATTCTTTGCAATATGAACCTTCCACTCTTGAAAAATCTTGAGCAGCAACTCAGGAAGACCATCACAGTTTGAAGTGTTAGCAATCAGTTAAAATAACAGCTCAAGTTGGTCAATGATCTGAAACTAAAGAGAAATTGAGAATGTGACAGAGACCCCCATGCATTTTGCTGAGTGTTTGCATCAATTTTTGGGTAGCCAGTAACAGGAACATTGGGTTATCTTGTTGGCTCACTACACAAAAGCTTCTGCTAGAGTTGCACTTTGCCTTTTTCACCTTTTTCT
>NW_010219746.1:0-711 GCF_000695765.1 Mesitornis unicolor
GGCAGATCACTGTAAAAGAAGAGACATAAACCCAACACTTTCTCAGCAAGTGATGAGCTGGTCTCGAGTTGCGGAGGTGGTGGTGATAGCGCAAGATTGTTGGTGGAGGGTGTCCTACTTACAACCTTCTCCAGCAGATGCAGTTGTAAGATCACACTAAAAGGTGTAACTTGTTGTGAATCCTGGATGTGGTTTAAATTGAGAAATTGGAAGCGATCTGAAGTGAAAGAAAAATAATTTGTTTTGTTCCCTTTGTTTGCAGCACATTTTCCTCTAAATTGGCTGACATGATAGTTCAGTCACTACAAAAGGAGAAGAAAAGAAGAGGCCTGGGAATCCATTTTGTTGTGTTTCATACAGGGCTGAGTTTCAGCTAATAATGCTTTCATGCGTGACAGAAGGGAATCTGCTCTGTGAGTGAAACCGTGCTCAGGCACTTGCATGCAGTAAGCTGAAGAATAATGTCACTCTATGGAGATACAATGCGGGTGCACCCTTCACACATCAGTTCCTACCTCTTCTGGAAAGAAATGAGATGAGCCCTCATTCAACAAGAGAAAAGAGGTTTTTTGCCAGGGAATGCCTTTAGGATCAGATGCAGGCAGCTTTCTGGGATGCTTATCTCTATGAGAAAATTCTGTCACTGTCAACATTTTTGAAGTTAATATCTGATCTTAGAGACCTTTTGATAATGCCTTACTGTTCAACAGA
>NW_010219747.1:0-709 GCF_000695765.1 Mesitornis unicolor
TGCAGCAAAGATGATGCTTTTGCATACCCTGTGTTTTCAAGCCTTGCAGCTGTGCTGTCCCTGAGGATGCTTGCCTGCCTGTTATCCAGCTGCGAGTTTAGGGGAGAGGGAGTGCTGCGCACATGGCAGTGAGCCAGCCTGGCACAGACACGCTGAACTCTGCATGTCCTTGACTCAGCAGGAGGTTGGTGTGCTGCAGATGATGTTGAGACATCTGCCTGAAAGCACACGTGTAAGATAAACGGGCAGGTACGATCTGCAGGCAGACACGTTACCCCAGAGCCTGTGGTGTGGCTGCGTCTTTGTGCATCTTATTGTGGTTGCTTTGCCAACTGGCACCTATTCCATACAAAACATGAAATGTTTTTGCTTGGAGGATTGAGCACCAGTGCTGTGGTGGCCCTGGCAAGTCTGTTTCTCAGTGCTGTGATATGCAGGGTCAGTGCTGTTATCTGGAGGCTTGTTAATACAGAAGGATTTAGTAGCTGGCACGGAAGGGAGGAAGCATTGCAGGGAAACAAGCAGGCTGACTCTTTCCACCAGCATCCTGCCACCTCTTAGCCCTGTTCTTCACATGAATTTGTTGAAGGAGCAAGGTTGGGGGATAGCTCTGAGCCATCTTATGTTTCTGCACAAGGCCAGAGGTTCAGAACCTCTTTGGGCATAGTCATTTCTCATTTTTCATTTCCTGCTTAGATTTATTTTAACA
>NW_010219748.1:0-710 GCF_000695765.1 Mesitornis unicolor
CAACCGAGCAATTCTGTGATTCTGTGATTTGGGCTCCTGGGCTGCTCTGCCCCATGTTTGGATAGGGGGGCCCCCCACCAAAACAAGCAACCGCTGGGACTGGCTTGGTGTAACAGACGGGGGGGTATTTGTAGTTCACTGGAGCAGTGAGACTTGAGTAATTCCCTTATTTCAGGCAGGAAAATGTAATTACTTCCCAGGCTGTGATGTGTCAATGGCTGCAGGCTCTTAAACAGACAAGGACAGGTAGAAACCGTCAGGTGGAGCAGCTAAGAATACAGCGGTGATGTTGGAGATGTCTCCTGGGGATGAGAGAAGCCATCGCACCCTGTGCTACCTCTTCCTCGCCTTCGTCCACTCGCTTCTGTTCATCCCCATCGACTGGGAAGGAAGAGGAAAGCAAATCCATGCCCCTTTACCAGTGCTCACGGGGGCTTGGGGACACGGCAGAGAAACACAACTTGGCTTTTTCATCAGCTGATTTTGAACGGACCTGGAAAATCCCTCGGACTCCAGAGAGATTTGAGTGCCCTTTCGCTGGGAACACACAAAAGGCATAATCCATAAGGCAGCTGCAAATGGCAGCAGGCAAAGAGACTGCAAATGGTAAAACTCCCTGAGGACCGTGAGTCCGGCGTCCTGCAGCAGAGCACAGGTCAGGGGCCCTGCCCTGAGCAGGTTTTGGGAAATCAGTGCAGTGCATTGGGAAA
>NW_010219749.1:0-711 GCF_000695765.1 Mesitornis unicolor
GGGCCAGCCGCTCTGCTGCCCTCGGCTCCAGCCCCAGAGGCGGCAGCTCAGGCACCCTGGATGCCAGCTCCCAGTAAAACCATTTCCATAGCCCCGAGTCCTGAAAAAGGGTCTGAAGAAGAGGCCCCGAGCCTGCGAGCACACTCAGTATGCAGCCAATATTAAGCAGAATATTATTAGGTCTTTTGCAGTATCCAGCTGTGGGAATCTGGGTGCTGACCAGAATAAAGATGGGTGACAATTTCCATCTGTACGTTTATAGATTTCCTGCCTGTGCTAGAGATCCAACCAGGACTGAAATGAAGAAGATGTGGTGCAATACATTAGATACGCATGCAGCTGATACAGCCTGATTAATTAGGCAGGGTGAAGAGGTTTTGGGGTAGGAAGACTCTCCTCAGTGCTCGTGTTGCTCCCCTGTCCATGGGCCACACTGGGTGACTCTGTGTTGGGAAGCACCATGGCACGGAGCTAGGGCTGCATTCAGTGTGGGACAGAGCCCAGCGTGACTGCAGACAGGGAGGGAGGGCAGAAAGGGCTGGCAGATCCCTGACGGCATCTCCACGTGTTCCCCATCTCAGCTTCTGTACCTGGGGGCTGTTATTTGATCTTTGGCTATCCACTAACAAAAAAATAATCGAGATTTTGAGTAAAATCATTATTGTCTTTTATACAGACTACTCGCCAAGGGCAGGTAACTGGGATTTTTTT
>NW_010219750.1:0-711 GCF_000695765.1 Mesitornis unicolor
TGAGTGATCTCTCCCTGTCCTTGTCTCGACCAACAAGCCTTTCCTTGTATCTTCTCCTCTCATTCTACAAGGGGGACCAAGCGTGCAGCTACCTGGTGCTCAGTTGCCACCTGGGCCTAAACCATGGCAGCCCCACACCTCAGGCCAGCGTGGTGAGGCATGGTGAAGCCATGTAGACAGTAGAACGTTGTGTTACAGGCTGGAGCAGCAGCAGTTTGCAAACCTCTTTTTGCAAGCTTCTGGAGGCTATTCTGAAAAGAAAGAAGTACCACAGGGAAAATGGACACTGTAGAGATCATAAAACTAGTGCCCATTTTCCCTGCCAAATCCCAGGGACATCCCTACAGCTCTGCTTGCAGCATCCAGAACGGGCCTTCCTTTGTTTATGTGAGCACATCCTCATTTCTGGTACTTTTTCTGTAAAGTGTGTTCACAAAGATGCTCATTTCCCCAAAATAAACCAGAAAATGGTGCATGAGAGAAAGTTTGTCTGAAGCCACAGCACGGGGAAAATGTCACTCTCTTCCCTTTTGTTTGTCCTGCTGCTTGCAGCCAGCAGTTCAGGCCCATCTCTCTGCAACTGTGCAGTCCTGAAGGACAGAGATTTCTGCCCACTGCCTGAGCTGCTGCAGCTCTTTCTAAGGCTGCCTCATTACTGAAATTGCTGCTATTAGCCAGGGAATTCAACACATCACATACATCTCTCACACA
>NW_010219751.1:0-711 GCF_000695765.1 Mesitornis unicolor
AGAACTAACCTTGATGCATTTTTAACTTGTACTGTGCTAAGTACTTCTTTGTTTACATGAAGCAACTCTATAGCTTCCTTATCTTCATTTCTTATCTCAAAACAGATGGAGGTGACAGCAGTTTTAAGTGACAAAGCATTACACATTGCTGTTTGGAGGTACTTTGAGACCCATAGACAGCTGTAGCTTCCTGGAAAAAGTTGAAAAACTGAAAAACTGAAAAACTACCAGATGACATCACATCCAAACTTACATATTTTTATTTTTGGTTCTCATTGTTAAAAATCTTTATGTTCATAAGCACAAATTCTTTCTCTGCTGCTAAGAAGGACAGGTGATGTTATGAGTATGGTCGTTTTTCTACTGATGTTTTTAGTAGTCACAGAATTCTATCTTCTCTCATCTTTTTTTTAATTAGTCACCATCTCAGCTTCATTCCCACAAAGACAACTCCTAATACTGTAATAGAAGTAAATAGACATGATTTATGCATTTGTGATGACACCAATCACCTGGGGATAAAATACCCTGCAAGTAAAGCATTATTTCAAAAGGATCAGTGCTTTTTTTGAGGTCAACCAGTAAGTGCTTACACAGGAAAAGCTCTAATGGGAAACAGTCCTTGAAGACTAAATCTTGTTGAATAGTTATTCACTGCACACCAAGCCACCTGCTTCCACAAGATCCAACTTCCAAAATACAAATACTCTT
>NW_010219752.1:0-712 GCF_000695765.1 Mesitornis unicolor
TTTTATTATAATTTATATTTTTAAATTTTTTTAAAGTTTTTTATTTTTTATTTAAGAACTGTTTTTAAATAAAGTCTTAAATAGACTGAAATATTAGAAGTACTTAACATGCTGAGTGTATAAATACTGTGCTCTGAAAAATACTTTGAAGATCACCTGCTTAACCTTGTCAGTATAGTATACTTCAGAAGTTTCATTTATTTCAGTCATAAACAGCAGTCATAGTTTATAGAATAAATAGCCAATAGCATATATAGCCAAGGATATGTCAGCATTTCCACTTCCAAGGGTTTATAACCATACTGTAAAAATGAGCTTTAGACAGAAACTTGCCAGATAAAGTCTCAGCTAAGAACCAAATTGTTTTAAAAACACACATTTCCATAGCTATATTTTCTCCTCTGTATTAAAATGGAATGTATTAGTTTAGGTGTTGTAATAAGCTCCATATCTGATATTTTGCTAACAACAGCTCTGAGCTGCTACCTAGAGCCTTGTTCTCAACGTATCAATGAGAGTACATAATAAAAAAAGAAAGTGGAATTTTTTTTCACAATTTCCTAAGGAGGAGCACTACATATATATAGCATGTATTTTTTTTCCTGCCTCTGAGTCTACGGAGGGTAAAACGTCTCAGTTTTAACCCAAAAGACACAGTGCAATGTCAGAATAACCATCATGGAATCACAGAATCGCTTGTTTGGAAAAGACC
>NW_010219753.1:0-711 GCF_000695765.1 Mesitornis unicolor
TCAAGGCAGAGATGTTCTGACCCCAGAGCTCCCATTGTCACGTGTACCAGAGCCAGAAAGCAAATACACAGTACTGATAGACTTGTGCTCTGAAATAAATATTATGGCATCTAAAAATCATGTAAATATTTAATATTGACTGTCTGTATTCTGCTATAAGTTATATATGGACATCTCACAGCTAAATTAAGTAACTCAAATCTTTAAATGCTTTAAAAATCCATTTGATTTAAAAATCTGTTTCATGTCTCAAGGCAGCTCCTTTGCTTTATTTGTTTTGGGCTGTGGGTTGGGGATTTTTAGTGCTGGTGGTTAAAGATTTTGTTCTGTTTGTTTTCGCAAAGATGTGTGTTGAAAATGCTCTATTGTTGCCATTGATGAAGTATCCTCTCTATTTCATTAAAAATTAAATAAAGACCCAAGGGGTTGAAGGAAAATGGATTTTTCCTTTTTCTCCCTTTTGCTCTTGAGAATGATTTATGATGTACAAGTGCATTCATAAACTAGATACTATACCCCGGAGAAAATAAACTAGATATTATTCAATTGTTAGTGGTTCATATTATAAATGGCCAGCACCAATTTTACATTGTTCGTTGAAATAATTTTTAACCACATAACTCTCATTCAAACCATGAAAAATTGGATTGAAAAACGCCCCGTTTATCATCCAGATCAAAACCTAAGCTCACATGTCTCTTCTATAGTTAA
>NW_010219754.1:0-711 GCF_000695765.1 Mesitornis unicolor
TGCTCTTCAAATAAGCTGCAAAGTCTCTTAAATCCACCAAAACAATCATGGATGGCCTTTGTTTCACTGTATTTAAGGGATGGAGGGTTAAGCTCACAGATGGAGACATATGAGTCTACCTAGGGCATCTCCACATGAGTTGGAGTTCAACTGAGCTCCCATTACAGCCACGGAAAATCGATGACTCAGCAGGATTAAGAGAGACTCAGTTGATCTAATGTAGGTCTTAATGGTGAGCTCGGTCAGTTCTCCCTATTCCCAACACCTGCATTGACTGGACCTCCCTGGCAGTAACAGGAAATCATGTTCAGATTACATAGAGAATCGTATTCAAATTACATAAGGACACCCTGATTATGACTGTATTCATCTGTGAGCTGAACCTCAACAACAAGCTCCAAACATTGTTTAGGTAACTGAACTCCCTGGTACCCTTTGAGATGTCCCAGCAAATCCAGAACATTTCTTTGGGTCTTGTGGATATAACACAAGATCTTTCAGGAGACGTGCATGCTCCTGAAGTGTAAGATGGAGGTCAAAAAAAAGACACTTTATGGCATTTCAAAAGCACCAATCTAAGGGCAACTGTATTGCAATTCAGTCTCTCTTTGTAGTCCAAGAGTGGCACAGCTCTCCCTGTCCCAAAGGAGGTGTCTCAGGAAGAAAAGAAGAGTCTGTTCCTGAATGTCTGTCATTTCTAAGGGCTATCAC
>NW_010219755.1:0-712 GCF_000695765.1 Mesitornis unicolor
GGTGGCAAATGCCTTGTGGAGGTGGTTAAAAGAGTGGAAGCAAGATAAGGCACTTACTCAGCCAGTAACATGAGCCCTAATAGGTTGCATTGCTATGCTGAGAATGGCAAAAGTATTTGCTAAACTTGACAGCAATTATTACTTTAATGTTTTGCTGTGGAAAACTGTCAATATAGCTTGTTTGTCAGCCTTTGCTATCTGAAGGAGATAGTGTGCAATTAGAATTTCTTATTTTCAGCAATTAAGAGGTTCTGAGGTTGCATAAACTACTAGACCATCAACACCTCAATAAACAGGATGTAATACAGCAGAACAGGGCCTCTTTTTTTCTGGGAGCCAGAAACTTTTGTTTAGAGGAGGTATTGTGATGGGAATAATAGTTCCATCTTGAGCAAGTTAGTATCTTCTTGTGTTACTGGAAGAAATTACAATTTAAAGTAATCTATAAATGAATAATATTAATCTGTTCCTTGAGTTAAGAAGGTCTTAGTTTTGTGACATGTCTAACTGTCACCAGGTAGATTTATTGCTGGTGAAGGCAAATAGATTTGCAATTATCCTTTTGAATTGTTTAAACTTTCTGTTGAAATCACAGGATAAGTCTTTAACTGCTTAATTGAATTTTAGCTGAAATAATCAAGCTTGCGAGGCAAACTCCTTGCAAATGGATATCCCAGTTTCAGCTAAATAGAACTAATTCTCTAGTTGGTGG
>NW_010219756.1:0-713 GCF_000695765.1 Mesitornis unicolor
TGTCCCTCTGAGCACATAAATATACTGCATAGGCACTGTAGTTACTCTTTGTGCTCTCACTCAGCTGACAGCTTGCGCTGGTTTACCCCACATCTCTGAATCCTATTTTTTACTCCTAAAATCAACAGTGACTATACTTCTGCTACCTTATGTTCATCCATGACAATACTAACGAAGCAGGCAGCTCTTCACAGCTAAGCTCTAGTAATTTTCACAATGTAGATGTTGCCTTGTCTAACTTGTATGCCTGATTCAGCAGCTGGACGTGCTGGGAAAAAAACTTCAGGTGAAATTGTTTCCCGTTTTACCCAGCAGCTCTGCAGTAAATTCTCCTTCTGCCTGTCTCAAAGGCTTGGATACAGTCTTCTCTAGTAGCTTATCTGGGGTGAAATGCTTGTACCATTCCAAATGTTCCACTTGATATGGAATATGATACAAATATGGGAACAGCTTCCTGTCCTTGCTCCGAGAAGTATTTAACTAGTGACACAAAACAGAGCACATTCATGAGGAGAACCTGAGAGGCTGCCAGCGGGTAATTAGTGACTGCTCTGGGAGCTTTGACTTGAGGGTTCCCATCCTTGCTCCAAATCCAACAAAATTTGATCTTGGTCCTAAGTCTCCTTCACCCTAAATGGCTTTGGCTGTTGATTTTGAGTTGAAGAGGATGGCACTACCTGTTGTCTTCTGGATTTTGGGTGAGATGCAATTCA
>NW_010219757.1:0-713 GCF_000695765.1 Mesitornis unicolor
GGGGAATATATATAAAAATAAATATTGGGGAGGAAATAAGAATCGGAGTGTAACGCTATATTACCTTCAGCAACAATACTTCTATAAAATAAATACTTGCTCTTCCAGAAGTCGGCCGGCGTTGCTTGAGGAGCAAACTGCTGGTATTTACCTTAAAAGCTGTGCCCAGAGATGCGTGCCCCATGGCACCGGCGTCACCCCCGAAAACCCCACCGAAAGCTTCCCGCTGCTGGTTCAGCCGGGTAAAAGCGCTGTGATGAAATTTGGGCGCCTGTCCACCTCCTCCCCCCAAATCCCCGCAGCACCCTGACTTTGGGGGGGAGGCGGATAGGAGCAGCTGGCTTGGTTATTTTGTATTTTCCCCCCTCCGGGGTTTGCAGGGATGCGATGCTCTGCTCCAGACAGCGGGGTTTCTCGGATCTTGGCGTGGCGGTCGCTCCCGCAAACGGGCTTGCGTGAAAAATAAGGCTTTTTGCGCGCTTAGGGAGCAGGTACGAGCACTTTGGTAGGAGGCACCGAAGAGAAGTTCACTTGGGTTTATATCCAGCTTGTAAAATCCCGTGCTAGCTTTTGGCAGTCCCCCTCCCCCCCGAATAAGTAAGTAAACCAATTTATTTTCATTATCCATCATGAAATAATAAATGCTATTCTTCTCCCCCCCGTTTTTTGGCTTTATTTTTGTTGTTGTTGTTTTGCTTTGCCTTTTTTGTCTG
>NW_010219758.1:0-713 GCF_000695765.1 Mesitornis unicolor
GGTTAGAATTAAACTCATACACCCTGATAGAGCAGTCAGCTCCCCAACATCCTTTTACTCCCGAGTCTCCAGCAGTATCCAAACCGTGGAGCACCAGCTTTGCTTCAGCTTGTGGAAATCTGAATAGCTGTTCAACGGATACAAGAATTTCTGCAAAGTAAACTTAAGCCCCCTTAAGTCCACTTTTCTTAGCTACCTTCCATAAATCTCTTTAAAGTATCTGAAGGATCCTGAGATCTTATGGAAAACTAATGCAGCACAATCTGCTTTCTGGGGCTCACAAAGACCCTCCTGCAGCTTTAAACAGAGGGGAAGCATAATGCACAAATCTGAGAGGGGAAGAGGAGAATAAGACAGGGGTATCTCTGCAGCCACTTTGTAATTCACCGTCCAGGTCGCTTGGCAAACGCTGTGCTTGCCAACATGGAATTGTGTTTCTTTATCATGCACTGGTTTGGGAACACATTTGTGCATGGCAGTAATAACTTCAAGGGGTTTGAGACATTCCCAGGGGGGCAGAGGGACCCCCAGCCCTTGGGTTAGGGATGTCCAAGGGTACACGCTGGGGCAGATTTACCAGCACCTCTGGGTCCTCTCTGCTCCAAACCACACGTTAAAACTTTCACATGACCAAGACCTCTACAAAAGCAAGCTGACGTGGGCTGTCCCAGATTGAATAAGCCAAATATAGTGGCCAGCCCAGCCCTAAAACA
>NW_010219759.1:0-714 GCF_000695765.1 Mesitornis unicolor
GAGCAATGGAGAATACAGAAGGGAACTGGAGCTTTTGAATTTAAATGCCCAATTTTGTCAATGAATCCACTTCAGCAGGGGAAGTTAAAAGAGCACAGATGAAAGCATCTTCAGGGTCTGTTTAAGATGGCAAAAACCTATTTGTTCACACCTTTCTCATGTAGCCTCTGTCTAGCATTTAATCTATATTCATTCTTGCAGCTTTCCAAAGCGTAGGTGTCACCTTTTAAAGGCAGCAAAAGATGATGTTAAAGCACAAGGAGATGAATTACATCTACAAAACCCGAGAGCTTCAGAGACTGAGCATGTGAGGTGACATCCCTCCAGACAGGACCTGGCTGTGCTCACGGAGATCAGCTTTGGAGCAGTGTCTGATGGAATAACACAGATATGGGCTTCACAAGGGGACAGGAACAGACCCACAGGCTGTTTTCCATAACTGCACTGCAAATCAAAACCACAGAGAGCTGGAGGAAAGGATGGCTGGGAATTCACCAGAATTTCTCCAACCTTCTCAAGTGAAATTTTAATTTGTAGAATGGCCTCTCATCAACGGCAGTGTACGTATGGACAAGGCACAGCAGGGTCAGCACTCTTTAGGGCAAAAAACCAATAAGGATTTTCTGCAGTTCACACAGGCTAGACCTGTCAGAACCCAGAGGTACGACTGAACCCGGTATGGCTGTGTCCTGGTTTGAGCTCAACAGAGCTGAT
>NW_010219760.1:0-714 GCF_000695765.1 Mesitornis unicolor
TTGACAGTGAATGCTGAAACCCCAGAGTCCAGCTCTAGAAAATTTCTGGGATCAAAGACACAGGGTTCAAGGAGACTTTTCTGCTCTGGGGCTGGAGGGTTGGCTGAGGTGATAAAGCAGATGGCACCTCACACTGTTTTTCTTGTGTGGATCTAATGCATCCCTGTACTGAATTCTAATGGGCTTTGTGTGAATAGAACAATGGCTGTTTGTTTTTTGGGAAGGTTCATTCATTATCACAAATGAACACCTGTGGCATGGGACAGTGAAGAGGATTATATTTCATAGACCCTATGGCAGGAAAGATAGATGGACAATACCAACCTGAGTTGCTATCACGCTGGCCCAGGGAGACAGTGCTTCAGCAACTCTTCCTAAAGAACAAAGATACGGACGCAGACGCATGTGTGGTCACACAGCACGCTGACACGTTCAGAAGTGGTGTTGAGGGGGGTCTTGAATGTCAGCTGCTTTATTTCCTTGGTAACCTTTCAACAGTAGGACATGTTATTAGTAATCACCATGTTGGATGCTTCACTGCAAAAAGGAGCACTGAAGAGTTGAAACAACTCGTTCAGGGAAGTTAGAGCCCGCACCTGTTTGATATTTCTTGGTAGATGCAAACTTAACTGGAGCTTTCCATTTGGCAAAATGGAGTGGTCTCTCTACCTTTACGGATTCAGATCGGAACTTCAAAATACAGATCATGGACTT
>NW_010219761.1:0-709 GCF_000695765.1 Mesitornis unicolor
CCCTAACGTTCTGTGATTCTGTGATTCACAAAGTAGAATATTACATTTCAGATGGTTTAGGTTTTCTATGTCTTTGTGAGCATTTAATGGTGTTCTGTAGACATAATAACAGTTATTAATGTTAGTTAAAACAGAAAAATAAAGGCAGCCTGAAACTGATCTTTCTATTCTGCTACAGTCTTAATCTGTAGGTCCTGTTTCTCACTTTTAGGTACTCATTTCTTTGTAATCAATGTCCAAACTTTAAGTATCTCAGATGGTAAACAGTTAATTGCGCCTTTTTCTGCTGTTCAAAAGATAATTAATTCATTCTGTGAACTTTCATCACTGAGACCGTTTTCACCCTTTATTTAAACTGAACACAAACTAAAAAGAAAATGTAAAGAAGAAATCCTTGCAAATTGGGAGTTGAAATAAATCTAAATTTCTTATTTTGTTAATGAATGACAGGAGCCATCAGCCATCAGTGCACCACAAGAGCAGGGTCGCCCTCAGCAGAGAATAAGCCAAGAGTTGGAGGTGGCCCCAAGCCAAACAGGCCCCCCCCTTACGGGCTACAGCCCCACATAGCCCCCAGCAAGGTAAGCTAAGCAGAGTAGTGATGGCAAGGGGTCCTCTGACAGCCTCAGGAAAGACACGAACAAAGTCCAGGACCCATTCAGGGAGTTTAGCATGGATTCACAGAATCACAGTATCACAGAATCACAGA
>NW_010219762.1:0-714 GCF_000695765.1 Mesitornis unicolor
ATTTCAACCCCTGGGTCTCCTTTCCTTTTCTCGATTACCCTCCCTGGGTGTGGAGGAGTCATTGGATGATGGAACAACTGTCTACATGGTGACAGAGAGGTTTAGAGGGATGTACTGATATTAGCCCCTCAGAAACATATTAATTATGCCTTAGGCTGATTTTTTGAATGACTAAAGAATGTGTACCACAAGCATGTCCTTAAAAATAGTTTCAGTATGGGTGGAAATGAAAAAGTGGGGATGATATTTCACCTAGACAGGTGCTGCCTTTGGTTTTTCCCATGCTTCTCAGCCCATCCCTGCAACCACCTGCCATTCTGGTCCTGCTGCTTGTGAAGAGAGTGGAAATCATTCCCATATGACTGTTTTTTGAGTTAAACAGATACCCAGCAGAAGGCAGAAACATACCCATTAGCTGCATCAAAGGGAAATAAAATTAAAAGCCAGGCCTGCCTGAGCCTGGGAAATGAAGTGATTGTCTAATATCTGGATTTTTACTGCCTGCTCCCTTGTCAGCTCCCTCTAATGCCTTGGTAACTCTCCCACTCCTGTTACCACAGCTGCCAACTAAGGCCTAGCTGTACTAATTTAGATGTCTGCATTACCCCCTTTCCCATTTGGAAACACATGTTCCTCATCTGTTTACGTGCCACCTTTTTCCTGGATTGGGCTTGGTTTTCACAAACTGGGGAGTTCAGAAACTGCTAGGGAGGG
>NW_010219763.1:0-712 GCF_000695765.1 Mesitornis unicolor
CTGTGATTCTGTGATTCTGTGATACAAAAAATTCCATTTTGCTGATTTTTGATACATCTCCACTGAAATATCAGATTTTAGGTAATCATTCCTCGCAGCTCCTTCTCACTGATGCTAGCACTAATATGTGCTGGTGCCACTCTGGTCTTGACATCGGTTTCTCTGAAGGTCCTGAACTGCACTTACAGAGTTTGTCCCCACTTCTGTGGCTAAAAAGTCATCTGATGGTTGCAGCCACTTGGGAACAACTTTTTCAAAACAAGCCAGCACAGAGAGAATGTGGGATGGATTGAAAAAGACAAATATGTGGAAATTACTCCTTTGGCAGCATTTATCTCTCAGTCTTTCTGGTTTCTACTTCAGGCTCTTCACTTACTCCTACTATGGAAGATAGGAAGCATCAGGGAGCAGATGCACTGCATTGACCTCTGTTCCCAAGCCCTTCTCGCAGTACTCATGCCTGGGAAATGTGCCAGCATGTTACAGCTGCTTCTCAGTGCTGGAAAGCCAAGGTCAGAGTCTACAGAGGGCAGGGGGATGCTGAAAGCAAGAGTTATCTCTATGAAGGATATATTCTCCAGGTCTGTAAGAGGCATCATGTGTCCAGGTCTTAGTCAAGATCCAGAAAAAAGTTGCCAGCAAAAAGCCCTCAGTTGTTAACTATCTCTGCTAAGGTTGTACTTATAAAATAAAATAAAATAAAATAAAATAA
>NW_010219764.1:0-714 GCF_000695765.1 Mesitornis unicolor
TGCTGCATAAAGCCTCTTGGAGCAGGTCTGAATGGATGAGCAGTGGGATGGAGCTTCCTCGGGTGAGATGCTGCTGAATGGGGATCTTTATAGATACAAATGCATAGCTGATGGTTAAATGTCTTTTATGCTCAGTGGTAAAACCAAAAGTGATGTTTGCACTGATAGCGTCCTCCAAGCCCTGATGGTGATGTACTGTGGCACTGATGGGGGGCACTGAAACACATCCATTTCAGTGGGTGTTCAGGTTGAAATAACATGCTATAAGTCCTCAAGTTGCCACCAGGCCTTCCTCTGTCTTCATTAAGCACACCAGCATCTTTTTTCTCTCATTTCCAGGTGATTTCTGCAGTATCCAGACTCTCCTTCCATAGTATTGCTCAAACCAAAGGAATTAGGTAAGATCCTTTCAATACGATGCTTTAAACAATGTTTCTCCATCTCCATATTCCTAGTATTTAATCGCATCAGACTCTCTAGAAGCATTAATATGATTGGGATGTATTAAACAGACATCAAGGATGCCTTTGGGATGTAGGCAGCATGAGAAACAACTTTGCAGCTGCTCAGGAATAGTTTACAAATAAAATGAGTGAAAATGCTGTGAGTTGTGTGCAGGCGCTGAGGGGAGCAGGGTGGATTTTAGGGTCTTTTATGGAGGTTTTGCTCGGGTCCCCTCTGCAGAGGCTGCACAGCTGAGGGCTGGGATCCGAA
>NW_010219765.1:0-713 GCF_000695765.1 Mesitornis unicolor
GGCAAGCTATGGGCTGGCCATGGAGCTGGTCTCGGCCGCAGGCTGTGCCCCTGTGCTCCACCCATCGCCGCAGAGCTGGGGGAGAGGGAGGGATGCGGCCCTGGGAACTGGGGAGTGGGATGGATGATGCATGTGGGATCTAGGGTGAGAGACTGGGATGGATATTGCCCAGTTACTGGGGGATAGGGTGGGATCTCCCTCTCATCCTCCCTAGTACTCCTTAACTTTTCCACCTCCTTCTTTAGCTCAGCCACCAGGTCGAGCAGATCGTTCACATGGTCACGCACAGGTGTTGTCACTGCTCACTTCCTGTATGAATGACAAATGTCCACCTCAAAGAGCACAGGTTTTTGGTTTTCCCAGGCTTCCAGGAGCAAGGTCCCACGTGCATGTTCTCACTTGTCACTAATCTGGGGCAATGTCCAACTCTTCTACTTCTCGGTGCCTTTCTGGAAAGCTGATCGCCTGGGCCCGATGGCCATGGCTGACAGCAATACTATAGGATTCAGACGTCTTTTCAATATTTTGACTCTATATTAAACTGATTTGATTACTATGCGAGTCTGAAAGTGTTGAATTCTGCTTCCACAGCAGGCACATGTTGGCAGTGATGGCTGATGGAGTCGTCACGGTTTCCATGGCCCTGGCTCGTTGGGCCCTGGTGGAGCAGCTGAGGGAGGCTGCAGCAAGGCTGCCCTGAACCCCTGCTGTGT
>NW_010219766.1:0-714 GCF_000695765.1 Mesitornis unicolor
CGCAGTTGTGGAGGCCCAGGAGGATCCCGAGCCAGTCCCGTCCCATCCCAGCGCCAAGGCTGAGTTTGGTGCCCCCATCCCTCACCTTCCTGGACCTCCTGGTTGCAAAAAGCCAAGCAGGGGGTGCAGCCAGGGCCCCGTTCTGTGCCGTGGGACTTCTGTCTCCAGCCACATCTTTGCTATTTGTGCACAAGCCCAGTTTTGGGCTGCTCTATGACTTTTTTTCACCTTTCCCTCACTTTTCTTCTTTTCTGGGTGTTTTCACATCATTATCAGAGTGGGGGTTTTCTTTCTTGGTGGGGTTTTCGAACTGGCCCCGGCCCCATGGGGATGATGCTCTGAAGGGATGCCCTCTATAATCCCACACTACAAAGCAGCATCAGCTCCCGCTGCCCAGGGGTTTTTTTTGGGTGCATCTTCATGTGACTACCGAGGGCTGATGTCTTTGGGGGACTCTCAAAAAGCAGCCAGTGCGGGTTTAAATCCCAGCTTTTGGCTTCCTCCGGAGGAAGAAGCAAGAAAGGGGAGGGTGAATTGAAATTCCCTTGAATATCAGTGCACACAGGGAGGATTAGTCCCATTAGGGCAGAGCACTCGGGGTAATCCCGCTTTCGAATTAGGGATTTCAATGTCATTAATCTGCTGCGGAAATAAATAGGGCAGGAGCTTAGTGCCTTTGAGAGGGCGGCAGGCGCAGGAGGAGGTGGCCTGGAG
>NW_010219767.1:0-714 GCF_000695765.1 Mesitornis unicolor
ATTCAAGAGCAACAACTGAGAGCAGGGGCACTGGGCAGCGTAAAGGGCCTAGGATGGAGACCAGCATTGCCAATGGCAACGGTCAGCAAGCCATGGAAGGACATTTGGAAATGGAGACGGCATTTCCCAACCAGGAACTTGAAGTAAATGATGCTACTGACAGCTCATCGGCTTGGAGCCCTGAGGTATGGTGAATTGTCACTTACTGTACGCATTGTAAGCTTTTGAAGGATATCGACGGCCAAAAAATGTTAGGGGAGAAATGAAGTGAGAAATCCATCAGCACAGCAAAAGATAATGGTACTGCTGTGTGCATGTGTGCGTGAACATACCCCCTTCTCTAAGTGGTTCCCCTTCTTGTATTTTACCTCTTGCTGCTAACGTTTATTCGGAGAAGTGGTTTTATTGCTTGATTTCTGACTGCAGTCTTTGAACTGCAATCAGAGCCACTAGCTGCCTGTCAGCATTTACTGTCATTTAGCAGAGAGCGTTCTGCGGTGGCCCAGGGCTTTGTTACTGGCTGCGTGTGCGCGCTGTGAGTGCAGGGACATGGTCTGTAGTCACTGGGACACATCTGTGCCTCTTTTCCAAGGTGGTTTCTATGGCTTAGACCATGGGAAGCGTTTGGAAATCTGGAGGCAGCTGGTGGGAGAGGCCTGTGCCTTGGCCAAGTGGCCATCACTGTGATCCCCATTGATACCGACATCCTTCAGG
>NW_010219768.1:0-714 GCF_000695765.1 Mesitornis unicolor
GGAAAACATTCACATTATGCTCCTTTTCCCAAGTCATTATTTAGCAGACTAAAATCTAAGGATGCCAAAGACAAATAAAAATATATTTGTGTGTGTGCAAAAAACCCACAGCAGTTCACAACTCCATATTCAAGCAGCATCAGCCTGCAGTTAGCATGACTGCATGGGTTGCTACAGGTCAGGTTGCTCCAACAGAGACCTGCATTGCACAGCTAGCCTTGTATCCCTGTCCCCTGCCGTCGCGAGCACCCTCGCAGCAATGTGGCGAGATGATTCAGGAAGCTGATGTGGATGGACACCGAATGCTTGTGTATCACTCTGGAGATGGGATCACCTTAAATTGCTGCAGGTCTGCACCACAGGAAGGAAAAGCTGTACCTGCTCACGAACATTTCTCCCTTTCAAAATTGCATTTGTGTTCATGAGAAGGTAAGTGCAAAGAAGAAAAAACAAACAAACAAAAGAAAATAAAAGGAAAATAACAAAAAGGAGGGACATTTCCCTACTGCTCTACTGCTTCCTCTGAGGAAGTTTCCGAAGCAAGTTACAGTCCTGCAGCCCACCTACTTGGCAGCATGACAACGTACTACTGTGAGCTTAAGAACGTGCAAAGGACTTCAAGTGAGACCAAGGGTGCATTTATTTCAGTTATTAGCCCAACATCCATCTGCTCCATAAGTTAGCTCTACAACTTCAGGTATCTAAATAAAGACA
>NW_010219769.1:0-716 GCF_000695765.1 Mesitornis unicolor
TGGGGGGGTTTGGAGGGGCTGGGGATGCGTCAACTCGGTGCATGTCAGAGGTAGAAGTTGGGAGGGGGAGGTGGAGAAGTGAGGTTTTGGCCCCAAAATTTCTCATGTGGGATATTCAACCTGGAGCATCACTGGTGGAGTGAGTGCGGTGGGGCTCAGAGCAGGGTGCTGGGGGAGAATCCTGATAATAATAAACACTGCAAAATGAGGTGAAATACCCTAAAATCCCCACTCTGGGTCAGGGAAATGAAGCAGCAGCCCCAAAACCCCTGTCCTGGATCCTCACCCTTGAGCATCACTGGTGTAGTGAGTGTAGCAGGGCTCAAAGGGTGGGAGCTGGGGGGGATCCCAGTAATAATAGACACTGCAAAATGAGATTAAATACCCTAAAATCCCTAATTTGGGGCATTCTGGGATGGAGGGAAATGAGATGTTAGCTCCTAAACACCCCATCCTGGATCCTTGACCTTCAGCATCACCAGTGCAGTGAGCACATCAGGGCTCAGCCGGGAAGTGGGAGGTGGGTGGAAGGGGTCCCCATAATAAAAAAAACCAGCAAAATAAGGCAAAACGCCCTAAAATCCCCATTCTGGGTGCTAGACCCCTTGTCCCAAACCCACCTGGATGCAGGTGCTGTGTGTGTGGAGGGGACATTTGGGGTCTCACTGCTGTCATTGTGTGTCCCCCACAGCTTGTCCCCCTGGCTCCTTCAAGGC
>NW_010219770.1:0-714 GCF_000695765.1 Mesitornis unicolor
CCACCATTTCATGGTCACTGCAGCCAAGGCTTATACTCAAAGAAAAGGGGAAGAAAGATGGTGGGAACAGAAGGGAACTTAGAAGAAGCTGTTGTATGTGTACAACTGTACTGAAGACACACAAGACACAAGATCTGCATCACTGACAGTCCATTTTATGCTTCTCTGCAGGTGTGCAGTAGCTCTTTATCTGGCTGCATTCATGTTTCAGTAAGATTATTTCTTTTAAAATAAGTTCCACAGTTTGGTAAAGGAAAAAAGAGAAGGATATCCCTACATAATCATAATGGAAGACAGATGGCAAAGAACTGTGAGGGCAGTGAATGATTAAGTACATCATTCTACAGCAATAACGTCTATCAGATCAAATTCTCTCTGATTTTGTTTGAATGACTACTACAGCTTTGCAGCAATAGAAGAGGTTTTCCCTTTCCAGGCTTGTGGTTCCTATATGAAATCAGTCATATTTACAAACAAAACTGTCCTTTCATAATTCCCTTCACTAAATTCTTAACAAGGCCAAAGACCTTTGATTTACAATGCAAGTCCATTTCTGTACAGAGGCTTTGTGGATGAGATGCCTCCCTTTGGCTCCTGTTTTTCTGCTGCAGAAAAACATTGCATCTGCAAGGGTTGCAAGGGCTGTGACATCAACTGGTCCTCAGGGAAAGAAGCTGGGCAGAGGACAACTATCCATACCTTACAAAATGCTAT
>NW_010219771.1:0-715 GCF_000695765.1 Mesitornis unicolor
ACTTCATCCCAAGGCATCCACAGAAAACAAGCTGCCCTCTTCTCCAGCTCTGCTGGGCTGTTTAACTGAGTCCTTTGGAGATCCTCTTGAAAGAGGGGCTATGATGTGGTGGTGGGAGATGGAAACTCCTTTTCCACACCTTTTTTCCACCAATTTACATTAATTTTGAGCAATCAACACTAGAACCGTAAACAGCACCCTACATGCAATGGTTTGCATAGCTGCACCAAGTGCTAGTATACAATAAGAGATCTACTCCAATATTAAAGTCCTTCTCTTCTTTCATCATCTACAACTGTAATTTTCCAGTTATGGCAGAAATTTTTCATTTTTAAGTCCCAAAGTGCATAATCTTGTACCTTTTATTATTAGTCATATTATTTTCATTACTGCAGCCCTCCCAGTCATCTATTTCTTCCCATATACTCAAACCTCCTCTGTACTGGCAATACCTCCGCCAGGCTCTGTGTCACCAGCAGATTTCATCAGCGCATTGCCACATTAAGCGCCAGTCTCCAAACCGTTCCTAATGAATCCTATTAATAACTCCAGTCCTACAGAGTCGTTCTCCTTTTAGCATAAACCATATCTAATTATCTTGTGCTAGTTTCCCACCCATCCTACAAGTAGGTGCTAAATATAAATGACTGAATATAACAATTCATAGGTTCTTTTTATTTTCACCCTGTTTGCATTTTGCAGCTCTTATCATAAC
>NW_010219772.1:0-715 GCF_000695765.1 Mesitornis unicolor
AGGGTGTTGTTGTCGTTATTTCTTAGATATCAAGGCCACCCAAGCCAATTAGGTCATGTAGTGTGATCTTTCCTTATTTAATTTCATAAATAACTTCTCCCAGCCTTACCATGCTACAGCACAGAAGGGTGAAATTCTGGGTATAATCCACGTCCCACTGCTGAGCTGCAAGGTCTGAGTTGCTTCAGCTCTGTCTTGCAGGAAAGAAAGGAAATAAAAAAATCACTGTGCTCATGTGCAAGGGCTGTGCAAATAAAAGGAGCCATTGCTGTTCTAGTTTTTGTTGTATTTGAAAGTAATTTAGAAAGAAAAATGTTTATAGGTTCAAAGATGAAGACGCCTCAGAGAAATGCGAGTGTATTCCAGCAAACAAAAATTCTCCTGTGGAAAAATGTGCTTATCAAGTGGAGGACGAAGATGCAGAGCTTTCAGGTAAGCTTTTTTTTTTTAAAAAAAAAGGAAAAAAATGAGTAGCTAACCATTGAGAGTGGCCAATCCCTGCCTGTCCCTATACGCCAACTTCTTTTTGTAAAATTAAAAGTTAAAGTACTTTCAAAACGTCTGACTGCTAATGAAAACTTTGAGACTTTACTTTTCTAACTGATAATATATCTGGGTTTTGTGACACATGAGAGCACAGATGAGCTCTGAGAGCAGATTAATTTACTGAGATAATGAGCACAATGCAAATACCCCCAGCGTATGGCTACAAAGA
>NW_010219773.1:0-714 GCF_000695765.1 Mesitornis unicolor
ATTGAATAATCCCAACATCTCTCAGCAGAGCACTGGGCTGGCTGCAATGAGCTAAACCAGCTTATCAAATGTGGTTTGGAAAGCTAAATCGGTAACCAAAACGCCACCACTTCAATCACCAGCCACATGTCTATACCATATATTCATTTTCCTTACATCCCACGAAGTGTTAGCAAGAACACAGCACATCAGCTGCGATCAGGAAGGCTCTGGTTGTAGCTCTATTAAAGAGCTCTAATGCAAAATTTAATATAATTTTATCACCATGTTCATTGCACGTTGAGTAATTCAAAATTAACCAATTAGAAAATTGCCAAACTGGCAGCTTCCTTAAGAAATGCACTTTTAATTCCAACTGGGTACTAAACACTCATGGTCAACCTTGATATTAATATACACAGCAATGTAAGGCCCTGGTAACATTTTTAAAGCAATCCAAACTGTTTGTGTACTGTTGTATCACTCAATATTATTCAACATATTATTCAATGCCGTGTTCTCTAGGACTCAAATCCTGTGCATTACGCATTCCTATAGCAACAACTTGATTTTTGTCTGTCGTGTTCTGACTTACCCTCACTTCAGCTTTCACTAACAAAAAAAAACCCCAGAAATCGCTATTTTACTTGTTTCAACAAAAACACCTATTGAAAAACATTGGGGGAGAAAAGACTGAGAAGAATAATTTTGCAGATGACACTGAGTTGGGAGGGA
>NW_010219774.1:0-716 GCF_000695765.1 Mesitornis unicolor
TTTGGCACCAGGGATCTGTAGAAAAGTGGACACTGAAGATAAAGTGGAGAAGTTTATGTGAGCTCTGAGTAACTTGTTGAACTGAACCCAACTCCCAAGGAAAAAAAGAAAAAAAGCCTCATCTACAAATCTTGCACAGCCGTACGTCATTCAACCAGCACGCTTTGAGGAAATCTGGACACTCAGGACACTGTCAGGAAACAGCACCTTTTTGTTTTCATAGCAACTGAAGGTTGTCCCAGGACTGCAACTCTGTGCTTCAGCACCTGAGAAGGAAGATCCTTGGTAGGACTCACATTCTTAAAGGTTAAATTCTGACCGGCACCTGAAACAGGTGAACTTTAGGTGCTTAAATGCCAGAGTACACTCGGGCACGAAGAAAAGCTGGGCATACTAACATAAAAACTCCTAAAACAAATCCAAAGACAACACAGCCGAAACAAAATCACAACCAATTGGCCTGAGTCACGGCACAGATGTCAAAGCACAGACTCCTGCACATTCTTAGAAGCATCTTTGCTTAAGTAGCTGGACGCCTAACTCCTGCCAAAGCTTTATCATGGCTTGGGGTTGGAAGATAAAAGTATTCAAAGCAAACCTCTGGTGGAGCTCACTCCATCAGGTTTATCAGACTTCACCAAAAATGCTTACAGGACATGAAATGCAAACACACAGCGTAGCAGTCATCTTTCCTTCTACTGGGAAACAGGTGTAGG
>NW_010219775.1:0-715 GCF_000695765.1 Mesitornis unicolor
TGTTAAGCTAAGGCATTAAACTATGCATTACACAGAATACAATGAAGAATGTGTAGTACAGAAATTGTAATTAAGAATTAATGTTTAATTAATTTAATTTTCCCAACAAAATCACCATATTAAAAAAATTATTCTTCTTTAACTGAACAAATTCTCATGGTTGATTCTTTGTGTGAGTTTTTAAAGAAGGGATACAATTCTTCTGAGAATTCACAGTCTTTAAAAGTGAACATCACAGACATGTCAGTCACATTGAAAAAAGTCAAAGTTTTCTCTTCACAGTCAAGGTAAACTCCAACTTTCTTGGGATTTTTCTGCACCACTAACCGTGTCCATGGATCAGTTCTTGCCCAGTAACTTTTACAACTGAAGCCCAGAGCCCAGAATCCTTCTTTAGGTGACAGAGACACTATTCCTTTTCTCGGAGCAGATTTTCTTGCTACTCCCAGGTCCCAGTCATTGCTTTTTTCAACTTCCACCTCCCAGTAATGTTTCCCAGAGGAGAAACCTTCTGTGCCCAGCACAGACACAGATGAATCAAAGCGCCCTTCATTTTGAGTCACGTTCTGGGGCTGTGACTTATGTGTAAAACTCTTCTGGTCCACAGCAATAGACAAGATTGGATGTGCTGTGTCCCCATCAGCCTTGATGTCATCTACAACAAAGAGGTATTTGAGGCTTTATAAACACATCTCTAAAGGAAATATGCAAGAAG
>NW_010219776.1:0-716 GCF_000695765.1 Mesitornis unicolor
CAGTGATCTACCACCCTCATGGGGAAAAGCTCATGTGAAGGCGGGTATTTATTTTGGTGGACTTGCATAATTTTTTTTTCTTAATGAGAAACAAGACTGATTTTAAAATGTTATGCCTAAATGACTACGGAGAATTCTGTTCTGACTGGAAAGCTGTAAAAACTAGTCTGTAAACTCTATCTTACAAAGTATGTAAAAAAAATATTTCTCAGAATTTACCTTCTGGAGACCTAATTTTCCTGTTTTGCTACTCAGAAGAAAGCATAGTGGACTAGCATGTCTCATTCTCAAATACTCAAAACCAGGAAATACATCAGGCCTCTTCAAATTTTAGAATGTTTCAGAATAAAATCAATTCAGGCCTCTAGTAGAAAAAGAACTGTTTACTCAATTAACGTTATTCCAAAGTAATAAATCAATGAAATTCTATTAAGCATCAATCAAATTTCTACCTAGCATGCTTACAATTTTGAAAATATCAAATCAATTTAAAAATACCAAACCAATTCCATTCCTTTGGTCTCAATGTCTTCCACTGAACAAGCTAAGGTTAATTGCTTGCTCTTGTGCTCTCTCTCTTCCCTTTATATGAACTTTTGCAGCTCTACAAAATTCCTAATTGGACCATATAGTCTGTTTTCTTACACTTCAACGTGCATGATTTGAAAGTGGCTGCACTAATTTCAATCAAAACCTTTAAAGAAAAAGGAGTTAAC
>NW_010219777.1:0-714 GCF_000695765.1 Mesitornis unicolor
ATTTCCCCAGGATCTTCATGATGGACTGATGAGGTTTGCTCATCCAGAGCCTCCACAATGCTAGGCAGTACCGTGTGTTGCAAAGGGGCTTATGGTGGAAGTCTGGCCCAGAGCACTTGGCTTTGAGCTGCTTGGCAGTCCTTCCTTTTGACACGCTGCTGGTGACCAGAAAGGCTCGAAGGGCGAGCTCCCCACCAGCTCCTTCTCCCTCCCTTCCTCCTCACCGTGAGGTCAGCCAAGCCAGGGCTTTTTTTGTGCTGTGCACACTGGACTTGCCATCCTCTCCCTGGGATTTGTACCTGCATCCTACAGTTCTGCTGGCAGAACATTTCTCGCACTTCTGAAGGATCTGTAAAGCCTTCTCTGGGCCCGGTTCGGGTCCAGATATTAGGTCTGCTTGTCTGCCTCTGGGATAACAGGCTGGCCTTGTATTTGAAGCACTGTTGAGATATGCTGTTAATTAAGAGAAATCATTTTCTTGTCCTGCTTCTGTCGTATGTCTCCTCCCAAAAGCCACTCTGGAGGAGATTCAGTGAGGAAGAGGTAGGGTGAGCAATGAAAGAATGTGATGTAAGCTACAAATGTGTTTCCTTTCCTGGCACAGTCACCACCAGTCACCACTCATCCTCCTACAAGTCCAAGTCCTCCAGCACCGTGACCTCCAGCAGCGGTCACTCTTCAGGGAGCTCGTCTGGAGCCGTTGCCTATAGGCAG
>NW_010219778.1:0-717 GCF_000695765.1 Mesitornis unicolor
GGGACATCGCCCCCGGAGTTCTGCGAGAGGATCTCGGGCCTCTTCCGCCAGGCCTTGACCCGGGCCGCCGTCTCCTTCACCGACTTTGTCCGCACCAGCGAGCCCCGCCACCAGCGAGCCGTGCAGCATTTCTGGGGCGCCCTGCGGGATGGCGGGGCGCTCTACAAGGGCTCTTACGAGGGCTGGTACTGCACTGCCGAGGAGTGCTTCCTGCCCGAGAGCCAGCTGGCCGAGCACAGGGACGCCCAGGGCCGCCCCTGCAAGGTGTCTTTGGAGAGCGGCCATCAGGTACCAGCACCTGCACCGTCCCCGTCCAGGGCAGCCGCTCCTGCGGAAGCACCGGACACTTGTCCCTTGCTCTGCTCTGGCCAAATTTGGGGGTGTTGAATGCTTCCCGTAGCCTTAAAGGATGAAGGTGTTTATACCTGGGATGTTTGCTGGGTATCTGGAGTTTCAGACCTGCGTTGTGGCCGTGCTCTTGTGGTGTTTGTAGCAGACTGAGGTGTAGGAGCGCTGGTTCATGCAGAAAGGGGTACCGTGGCAAATGACATCCCCTGTTAAAGCACCCGTCGTAGCTGGGGAAAAGATGAAGATTCCCGGCAAAGAAACCATTCTTTAGAGTCAGCAGGCTCTGAAGTCGCACACCCTGAGGGCGGTTTCGTGCCTTAGCTGCAAAGCAAAGCGTCCACCAGAAACAGCAGTGAGTGAGATTGAGTG
>NW_010219779.1:0-716 GCF_000695765.1 Mesitornis unicolor
GTTGCAGTAGGTGATCTGTTTGCTGCTGAAACAAACCTGTGTAGTGTCTGAAATGAACCGTTACTGCAAAATGTGGAATTATTTAGGATAATTAAAAAATTGATAACAAGAGGAACAACATTTTCATTATCTTTACTTCTTGCTTCCAGGGCTCTGCAGAATGGATACTTTGAGGCTTGGGAGGTATCATGGAAAATAAAGATCTTATCAATTTGTGCGGGAAGGACAGAAATTTAAGTCATCAAAAACTGATGGCAGTGGAACATGGAATATAAACTTACAGTTGTTCTTATCATGCCTTATCTTATACCTTTTTTCTTTCTACTATTGTCTTTCAAAATATTTCAGTACTTTAATGTAGTTTCAGATCAAAGAACATAAATTAGAAAGGTTAAATAAAATGAAGATTGAGATTCTCAAGGGTAACATGAAGCTTCACAACCTTATTCTCAATGTGTTAATGATCTATCAGTCTGATCTGTGAATTTCATTTCTGGTTTGGATTTCTTATGCTTTGTTACCTGGTTTGGAACAGCCTACAAATCCTTCTGTGCAAAGGAAGCTGACAGTGAGGCAAAGGTAGAAATCAGCCTTTTGCCTTTCCTTTTGCAGGTGAAAGTCTGTGCTCAGAAGGGTTTATACACTGAATCTTTTGCAAGTGGGCTAACAAATTGGATGTAGTGTGTGATACAGTTGACCATTTTTCTGGTAGACTT
>NW_010219780.1:0-716 GCF_000695765.1 Mesitornis unicolor
AATCATTTTATCAGCTCATGTAAAATTCATATCCTGCACCTTCCGTCTTTCATAAACTTAACATTATCTGCAAATACAAAAATCAATGTTTTTGGAAACCTGATGCTGAAAAATAAATTTAACCTACACTTTCCAGTTTGTATACTGCAGAAGTGATTCTTTTCTTATCTGCATTTTAATTATGTTGATAAAATGTAATGGCCAATTGCAGTCCTGCAATTTGGGGAAATGTCGCAGTATCTTTCATTAGACACCTTAGTACTTGCTTCTTATTTACCTCTTACTCTAGTTACTGAAAAGATAGTTGTCCTTTCAGTAATTACTGGTAGGCAAATAAAATAACAAATATACCTTTTTCCTCTAGTTATGGGTTAGATTTGTATAGGTGAAAAAACCTATATTATAAAATATAATTCTACAATAGCACCCTTTCACAGTGAGCTCAGTACAGACATAGTAAGCCAGTTCACTATTTAAATATAAGATGAGAAATAACAAGTGGTTATAATAACTGAAAAGATGGGGAAAGGTGGTAACAAAGAGCTAACTGCATTCAGCACACTAGTCAACTCCAAGAAAACCCAAACACCAATAAAGTAACTCTCTAGCTCTGAGAATACCAAATATAGCCAGCTGAGCACCAGCCACAGAAGGGTTAATTTGTAATTTCTAGCTACCCATTTTAATTTGTAATAAAAAAGTCTCACTTCAGGAGA
>NW_010219781.1:0-716 GCF_000695765.1 Mesitornis unicolor
TTTGAGGTCCCTTCCAACCCAAACCGTGCTGAGATTTTACAAGAGCAGAAATTGTGCCTGATACAATTAATCATGAAAGGAAATATATGTATTTCTCAAACCCTGAGACAGCCCCTTTGTCTTTCCTTAGGCTGCTGAGAGAGCCCAGCTGTTATGGCAGCAGCGATACTTTCGTATTTTCACCTCCCCGTTGTGGCCTGGAAGCAGCAGATCATTGTTGTGCTTTGGAAACCAGTTGCTAGCCAGGGATTTTGGAGCCAAGCTCTGAGAAAGACAGGGAATATTTGATTAAACTTTTCCTACCCTGGTTACACCTTGGGACCGGCCAAAAATGTTGTCTGGCACTTCAAACAGAACAAAGAATAGGTTTAAAACTGCCAGCTCCCCTCTGGAGAAATCAATGAGCAATGCTTCCTTTCAGACATACCCTGATTAACCAAAAATGTGTCTTGCTTGAGTCATGGACAACATCACTGAGGCTTCAATAACACCCATTCACTCCATGGGCTGGAAGATGCCTGGGCTCCACTGCTCCACGACTGATGTCCTTGGCAGAGGAAGCCACAGAGGGGTTTCATCAGTGGCTTCACATTATAATTGCCCATGCAATCTCTGAGGTGACTTCATTTTGGGTTCCAAATTAAGATGTGGATGTGATGCAGTGAACCCTAAAATTGGTGATGGAGAGGAAGGGGAGACCCATGCTTGGTCTAAGT
>NW_010219782.1:0-717 GCF_000695765.1 Mesitornis unicolor
CCAACTGAAGGCTTCCTTCTTACAGGAAAAGTCAAGAAATCCTTTCTCACAGAGGTTCCAAACTCTTGGTAAGGAATTTACCCCACAGAGTTCAGGAGAGTCAGAAAAGCACCTGTTACTGAGGCGTTGAGTCCCACCATAAGCTCTTTAGAGTAAAATCACAGGTGCTCTATGCAAGGGCAACAAGGATCCTGGGAAATATCAGTCATGCCAAAGGGTTTCCCTGCTGTTGGAGACCAGCATGTATCTTTCTAGTGCAGGAAGGAGACTGGATTTGATTGCAGAGTTGTTGCATATCTTTTCTTATGCTATTTTGCCTGAGAATTAAAAATAATCTAACATCTATGGCTGTAGTAGGACACTTGACTTTCCAAACTCCAGGAATTCTATAATTAAATCTTAAATGAAATAAAAATCAAACTTTTAAATCTTTTTAAGTCCCAAGTTTCACCTTAGAAGGCTGCCTTAGCTTTTCAAATTATTAAAGTTTTAGGTGTGTGGATTGTACTGGTGTGACGGACTCATTTTTTTATAGCGGTTCTCTGCTTCTGTGTTCAAGCTCTCAAGCAGAGGATCATAAATCATAGAAACAGATTTGGGTGTTTAATATATTCTCCAGTGAAAAATCACCTACATAAATTAAATGCATATAATCACTGCAGATGATGCCTTGTAGCATTAGCCAGAGTGGGAAAGCTGAGGAAGAGGACGAGGGGA
>NW_010219783.1:0-716 GCF_000695765.1 Mesitornis unicolor
ATTTTTTCTTTCAATACAAATGCTATTTCTCTTGCAAATTAATTACAAGTGGGAAGAGCTAGTGAAAACATTTTTATTGCATTCTTACAGATCGATGGATTAAGATATAGCATCTTTTAGGTCTATGGTTCATGTAATAAGATTAGGGCAAAGCCATTCCAGAAATGGGGGCTTTCTACTGGCAAAGCTCTTCCAATTTAAAACCAACATAATCTTCAGGTAATTTTGCCTTCAGTGATAACAGAGATGAACAAAACTCTTGTCTTCAACAGTCATTTTGTTGGCTGTTTGCTAAGTTATATGAACTAAAATTACATGATTAAAAATTATCCTCTTAAATGTCTAGAGACCAAAGCAAAATGTGGCATTAAATGAGCCATAGACTTAACAAAGGGGTGGATAGGCAGTTACCCTTAATAACAGCTGTAATCCCTTAATAACAGCTGTAATATCCAAAGGCCTTCAAGAATAGCTGTGTGTTAACTACAAGTGTCATCTGATAACACAGACAGGAACTATAATTAAAACTATTTTTCCATTACAAGAGAATGGCTGACTGAAGTGTGGTTGAAACATACTGGCAGGAGACAGTAACCTGCTATTATGCACTGCCTTCTATGACTGTCTTCTTATGTGACTTGACTTATCTCATGGAAAGGATACTCCCGTAAGATTTGTGTAACTGCCATAAAATGGAAAAGATGGGCATTAGCCAT
>NW_010219784.1:0-713 GCF_000695765.1 Mesitornis unicolor
CACTTCAGGTCGCTTTTTTTCCTTGTCTCTTGTTTCTGTAGCAACCTGGTGATGTCCCAACTCTTCAGCACAAGCCTCTGTCTTTGAAAAACATCTCCTCCCTGCCACTTAGTGTTGTCCTGGCCTTGGAGCAGCCCTTCCTGATCTGTGATGCAGACCAGCAGCCCCTCTCTGCAGACGTTCAGGTGAGCAGCCATGGATCTTCGTGCTGGTGGGGCCTGGGGAGTGCACGCTGTGAAGAAAATGAAGGATGAACTGAGAAGCCCACGCTGGGGTCACACTTTGAACATTTACACATCTCGTGCTGTCAGACCTTGGGACTCTGTCACACTGGTGATTAATACCCTTTATCTCATTGCAGCCCATGAAGCTGGAGATGGGAGAGGAACTTCACCTCTCCATCGGATTTAACCCTGCTTATGAAGAGGATTTGAGTAGCTGGGTAGCAGAGAAGGCTCTGAAGATACAGTTCTTTGGGCATCCTCATGAGGAGCAGGTCACTGTTCGGGGAGAAGTCTACTTTCCAAATCTCCATATCCAGACCACGGCCCTGGACTTTGGCTGCATCTTGAATGACACTGAAACTGTGCGTTACATCAAGATGACCAACTGCAGCCCGCTTCTTGTCCAGTACCGCTGGTACTTCCTGATGGGCAGCAACGTGAGCCAGATGAGGTACGTGCACCTCTGCCTTCTCCCTGATCTTCTTCTTC
>NW_010219785.1:0-714 GCF_000695765.1 Mesitornis unicolor
CTCATATATCTTTCCACAACAGCTCAACCCACTTTTCCAAGAGACTCTATTAAGAGCTTCATTTCTTTTTTAAAATCTGAATAAACTAATGCAGCACCACCAGCTGCTCTAAGCGCGCTCACGTGCGAGCCGCCTAAAAAACGCACTTGCAGAGACCTTCAAGTGTGTTTTGCTGCAGTGAAAAACCACACGGGCAAAGCCATTAAGTTGAACGGAAAATTAATCCCCCGAATAATGAACTCCAAAGCAGCAGCGAGTTCAGCGGCAGTGAGGTGATATACAGGATTTCATCCATATGAGGAACGATCGTGATCTTTCCTATGAAACGGCAAAAGACTTACAGCCTCGGAGTTAGCGACTTCCCAAACCGGGGCTGCCAGGGAGAGTAACAGCGACTGCTTCCAGCATTTTCTTCTGTGATTCAGGGGAGGAAGGGAAAAGCAGCAACCCAAAAACCTTCACCCTCATCCGCTCTAATTCCATTCACATTATACATTTACATTTTACATTCCTTCCTTGTGTTGTGGTGTGCATGCAATCTCATCCCCTAGGAAGATGAAACCTGCAGTCAGTATTTCTTAAAAAGCGAGTTTCTAAACAGTCTAATCTCATTGCCTGTTTTTATGGATATAATCTCATTTTATTTTAGGTATTGCCTATCTGTCTGAAACCTCAACTTTAGTCAGCGGCTGAGGGAGCTGGGGCTCTTGAGCT
>NW_010219786.1:0-717 GCF_000695765.1 Mesitornis unicolor
AAAAAAAAAAGTGACAACAAGTCCCTGCTTGCAATAGCTGTCACTGTCACATATGAAAGAAGTTCATTTTACTAATAAGGGAAATAGAATTGACTGATGGATTTAAAATTAAATTCAGCTATTCTATAAATGTAATTCAGAGTTTTAAGGTGGTTCTCGAGGATTAAAACCAGGATTGAGACTCAAATGTGCCACTCAGCTTCTAGAGAATTAATGAATCTTAGTTTTATCTGCATTTGAGGCCATATGCATTTAAAACAACCACAGAATCCATCACCACCAAACCAGAACACAACAAAATAAACAACAAACACAGCACAGTAAATGTTGCAAAACCTGAAGATATTTTTATGGATAAGTCAACACAATCTGCACTGTTCTGCTAATGCAAATGAAAACTTGCACAACTACCTAAATTACAGGGTGGTGTGCCAGTCTTCATCTTCAGAGAAACGTAGGAGTTCCTGTTTCAATCATTTTGATTGTTGGAAATACACCGGGTGACAACGGAGCGGCTGCCGCTGCAGGCAGAGCCTGACTTCCAGGTCACGCTAACAAACGACTCGGGGTGTGACACCGCAGGACTGAAGGAATTACCAGGCAGTGGTGCAGATCAGTGCACAAGACAGCTGCAAGGACACGAAGTGACCCGTCTGAAACTTCAGCTCTGCTTTTTCATACATTGATTCTATGGGTTAATCCTGATCTTTGATTGTA
>NW_010219787.1:0-716 GCF_000695765.1 Mesitornis unicolor
AAGTCCTCTGAATGACCCCACTGCCACCTTGGTGAAACGGAAAGCCAAGATTAACAGAATTGGACTGCCACCTTCCTCGTCTCTCCCCTAAAACAACACCCACTGGTCCCCGTAGGGTGACTCCCGTCTGCAGCAGAGGCCGGTGGAGGGTGTGACATGGCAGGAGCACAGTGCTGGGGCCTCACACAGAGCAGGAGGAGCTGGAAAGTCTTGCTTTTGGAAGACTGAAACGCCGAGAAGCGTAGCTGGAGCCTGCGTGGTGCTGAGCACTCCTTGCTGCTGCTGGAGCTGGCAGGAGCCAGAGGTGCTTGACACCTCCTCAGGTCGCTTTTACCTTTACAGGGTTTATCCCATCGCCAGGGACCCGCTCTTGTCGCTTGCTGCTCGGGACTTCCAGCGCGGTGTCTGGGAGCTTTGCAATGCCTTCTTTTCCCTCACGCTTCTCCGCAGGGTGTGCAAACGGCATCGTGGGCGGCTCACAGCAAGGAGCAGCCATCGCACCTCCCCGTGACTCACGCTGGGGCGGGGAGATCGCGTGGAGGTGGAGGTTGTTTGGTTTTTGGGATGCTGTTCAGTCACTGGTCTGTCCCCTGAGACCAGCAGTTCGGGCAGGGTTATTTCTGTATTAGAAATTATTTCCTTCCGGGAACTGCCTGGAGGCCACCAGGCACGTTGTGTAGGTCTCAGCTGCAATCACAGGGTGATAACTTGTGATC
>NW_010219788.1:0-717 GCF_000695765.1 Mesitornis unicolor
TAGATGACCTTTAAAGGTCCCTTTCAACCCAGTACACTCTATGGTTCTATGATTCTCTATGATGGCCTCTACTATTTGTTACATTTTCTTTGGATTCTCCCGGTAAGACCCAATGTCCTTTTTCCAGTTACTTTAGTCAGATGTTGTGAAGGGGACATGCACTAAAACCGGGACGTCAGCTTCTACAGCCTCTCTAAGAGGGGCGTGAATTACAGGATCATGGGCATGGGTTCATGCAGCTATAGAGGAGGGCGGAGGAAATAAAACCTCATTTCCCCTCCCAACCGCTGCGGGAGAGGATGCACTATCCGGAGCAGGATTCTGGTTCCAGAGGGGCAGCTGATTATCTTGTGAGGGTGGTCAGTTATCTTTTCTTCCCTGCCTCCCCTGACCAACTAACAACTGCACATCCTCAGGCTCTTCTGGTTCCTCGCTTTTACTTTCTATGTCCCTTCTCGCAGAACCCCTCCCAATTTTACATCCAGAGCAATATTCCACCCCACTTTTATCCTTCCCGTTTTCTGCCAAAGCAATAATACCGGCCATATCATTATCTATCAGTTTATGTTTCTTTCTAATATAATGAGAATTCTGCAACATAAAAAAAATCCACATATGGTACCTCATCCCATTTCTCTGTCCGTCTACAAAATAACATTAACTGTAAAATCGTATCGTAACCCAGAGTTCCATTTTCAGGCCGTTTCTCCCCCCCCC
>NW_010219789.1:0-716 GCF_000695765.1 Mesitornis unicolor
ATGTATGGTAGCTGCCTCTTCCTCATGTGCATCAGCCTGGACCGCTACATTGCCATTGTCCACCCACTTCGCTGGCGGCATGTGCGGCGCCCCAAGGTGGCCAAGATCATTTGCCTGATCGTCTGGGTTGTAATCTTTGTGGGCTCCATCCCTGCAGCCATAGTCCACAAGCAAAACCACTGCAAGGTACAGAACCAGACCATTTACCTGTGCTTTGAAAGCTTTAGTGACAACATATGGCAGAATAACCTCTTCCCCCTAGTTGTCCTGGCTGAAATCTTGGGGTTTCTCCTGCCTCTCAGCTCTGTGACATACTGCTCCATTCGGATCTTTCAGGAGCTCTGCAGGGACAGCCAGACAAAGACTCTGCGACAGCAGAAGACTGTTCGTCTCCTCTTGGTCAATCTGGTCATCTTCATCATCTGCTTTGTGCCCTACAACACTACCCTGGCAGTTTACGGGATGATAAAGGCCCGGGTGTTGAAGGTTGAGCAAGAAACACAGACCTCCGTGCGCCAAGTGTTAATTATGACGATGATGTTGGCCAGCATGAACTGCACACTGGACCCCTTGATCTACTACTTTAGTACTGAGGGTTTCCGTAACACCTTCAAGCAACTGCGGCCGGGACAAGCCTGGGACTCAGATACAGGGTTTCTTAGGAGTCAGGTGGTGGATAATAAGTCAACTCGAAACCATGCTGCCTCTAAAGTAAA
>NW_010219790.1:0-718 GCF_000695765.1 Mesitornis unicolor
TTTCTGCCTGGCAGCTCCAGTCACTCATCCCAGTCATTTTTGCTTTCTTCTCCATTGCCCATCGTTGGTCTGAACTTGGTGAGGCTGTGTTAAAGCCCAAAGCCATAGAGCATCACCCCTGGTTTGTCCATTTAGTGTCCCCAAATGCCAGCTCACTCCCTCTGCAAAGACACAGGGTTTTGAAGAAATAATCTGCATTTCCAAAGGCTTGGTGACATGTTGTTATTTGTCATCTCAGATGAGTTATTCCAGATCTAACACTAATTTGGAATATCGAGGGTAGCTGTTGGCTGCAGATTATCCTTGTCCCTTTTGTATGGGAATGTTGAGCAGGATGAGATCCCTGGAAAAGAAAACAATCTATTTCTGAGCTTTAGGGATGGGTAGGAAATGTATTGCTTCAAGGCTTGGCTATGTCCATCCTTGCCAAAAAGCCACTCGCTCTGGCTTTAACACATAGCTCAGAGCTCCTTGTAACCAGTTTTTGTTCCTGGGACAGGCTGTGCTATGGACTTCAGATGGTTTGTGCCTATTCAAAATGACGTGTCATTTTTAAAATGAAAATTATTTAATATTAAGTTATTTATTATAACATTATACCCCATATTATATATTATGTATTATATATTACATATTATGTATCACATATTATGCAGTGTATATTGTGTATATATTATACATCATGTATATTATGTATAATATATATTATTTAGTATAT
>NW_010219791.1:0-717 GCF_000695765.1 Mesitornis unicolor
CAGGACACCTAGACATGTTATGCAGGATTAAGAGTCTTCAGTCACGGTAAGGAAAAAATAATTCCTGCTCTGCATAAGCATCTTATGTTATGTCATTCACTGCGTAATTAATATTGGTAATATTTAACGTTCCTGGGTTATATTTGGGTACAAATTGCCATCCATGCTTCAGCCCAGCGTCTCTTCCTGTGAACACAGCTTGAAAAACATTTATGGTTTTTTTTCTTAATTTTTTAAATAAAATTAATTTAACTTCTTTCTCAGGTGCTTCTCAGGAGCCCTAGAATTTTAATTTTTCATTTACAGATTGGCAAGCACTTTCGTATCATAACTGCTTTCAGGAATCACAGCAGCGTTTCTTTCTCTTACAGCGTCGACCAAATTCTTGGGAAAGGGCAAATCACAGCAGATAAAAGAAGCAGAGAAAAGAATCCCGCAGAGAATGAGGCAGCCGATGACCTCAGCATGTTAGGCCGTGTAGTCAAGGTGGAGAAACAGGTACAGTGATGATCTGTGTCGCTTTGTCTTGCTCTATTGCTCATGCCTTTTCTCTGTTTTATTGCCAGTTCTGAAGGCTCAACAGGTAAAATAGGTTTTTGTTTCCTAATGTCTGTTTTATTTACATGTTGAAATAAAATTTATATGACTCACACTACCGTAACTGTCTTCCAGGAGTGGCTGACACACCAGAGGCCTGTGCTGCCATCCAGCGAGATC
>NW_010219792.1:0-718 GCF_000695765.1 Mesitornis unicolor
AGGAGTTGAAGCAGAGAATATGATGAGGAAAAATATGGGCACTGAAAACTGCAAATCACATTAAAAGACTAATCTGTAATCCAGTCCAGAACATTTACATCTATAGAAAGGAAAGGGTTGAAGTACCTAATCTGAATTTATGTCAATGAAAAGGCCAGGATTTAATGACTGAATAATTTTAATGAGTTTGGATTTGACAATGAAACATTCATTCATTGAAAACGTTCCGCACTAAGATGCTTTTATGAATTTGGAGTCTCTTGCTATGAGAATCAAAACTTCCCTTCTACAAATTCCTGAGATTAAATCTCTCTTTACTTTACTTACTCTTTACTTTAAGTCTTTCCTTACTTTCATATTAGAAAGAAGAAATCAAGTGCATATTTTAAAATTCAAATTGCCGTGAACTAAGCAAACCAGTTTGGCTGTAGTAGAAGCTTTTTACAAACTCTGATTCTCTCTCCATTACACAAATAAGACAATTCATGAGAGAGAAATCTCTCAGAATAAGGGGTTATTTAAATTTCCAAAAGATGCTGCTTTAACGTACAAGAGAAAACAAAGTGGATAGTTAAAATGCAAAATTGAAGCTTTCAAGTAATCATTTTGAAAGACAAATTTATCTGAAAAATGTCTTGTGAAAAAAATGAAATTTTCCAGAGACTGACCTCAAACTGTGGGAAATCATTGAAATGAGGAAAAAAAAACCAAACACAAA
>NW_010219793.1:0-718 GCF_000695765.1 Mesitornis unicolor
AACTTTGGAGCTTACCTAAGAAGCATTTGCAGGCTGCCACATACACCTAAAACTGGGCATAGCAGAAACGAGCCTGAAAAAACCCTCCGAGATGAAATCCAAGTCTTCATACAGACGTGGGGTCTACATAACATTTCATATTTGCAGCCAGGTCTGAGCTGAGCAATTGCTACAACCGCCCTGCCATCTGAAAGGCCCATTTGGTGCTAATAAACTCAGCAAAGCAAAGCAAAGCTACCCGTGAGACCACAAGATCCATAAGGCTGTATGGTGTGACTGCAGGAGAACACACGAACACGAGGTATCAAAGGCAGTGAAGGTCCACAATAAACTGTAAATACATTTAAAAGGAACTGTTTGTTGGTTTTTTTAAATAGCCTTCCCTTTCTAAGGGCCACATGGGTCCCTGTCCTTAAATTGAGACAAGCCACAGTGTGTGCAGCCCCGGCATGGCAGCCACCGAGCACACGGCTCAGCTGAAAGCATCGCTTACATGGGGTTGTTTGGAGGGACAAGAGAACACCCACAAGGCACGAAATAAATACAACTACATACAGGCAGCCTCTATACAGAAAGCCACTGATCATTAAATCAATCTCGCTTTTTAAGAACAAGCTTGAAAAGACCAATCTGAGTGGCTGCTGCTTGGACTAATGGATAAATTTGCTTTTGTGTTTGTTCACAGAATCACAGACTCTCAGGAGCTGGAAGGGACCTC
>NW_010219794.1:0-718 GCF_000695765.1 Mesitornis unicolor
GCTTTGCTGATGTTATCCAGATGTGCTGCCCAGAGAGCATCTGGAGCTTGATGGAGAGAGAAGACTTCTCTTTCCTCCTCCCCGGCATCACAACCTGGATGATAATCGCTCGATTATTGCCAACGCTTTGAGACTGCCATATTCAAAAAAGAGCATTTCGTTCCGCTTTTGATCGTCTGCTTCTAGTTAATTTAGTTACCAGACTCTGGCAGTGGCCATTTTTGGAGATGGCAATCGGAGCATCTCTGCAAGCAGAAATGGCTTTCGTTCTGCGTGTCCTTTGTGTGTTTACACGTATCTGGGGAAATTTTGTCTCTTCAAGTGAAGCCGAAATCAGCCCCGGCATTGCTGATCACTGCATGGCTCTTCGTGAGCGCTGGTGTCGCTTTCAAATCACACGGCGTCAATAAATCTAATTCTAACTGCCCTGCAGCAAATGGCATCAGCCTGCACTTTGAGATCTCTCCCACACGTACTCCCGCTGCCTAAAAATACCAGCGCTTTAATTCTCAAATGACTTGGCTATCATACAGCCACCATTTTTTTTATTTCAATATTGCTGCATGGCTCAGTGCAGGACATCTGTTACACCGCAAAGGGTGAAATTCTGCTCTGGAGAGCTGGTCTTTAAGTAAGGCAGTGGCTGTGTCCAACTTGGAGGTAAAGGCACATTTCTTGCCTTTATTCTCCGTGTTATGAGCTGTATTAGTCAGGGGTT
>NW_010219795.1:0-718 GCF_000695765.1 Mesitornis unicolor
CTTTAACCATGAGACAGGGAAGAAATGGAAAGAGCTATTGCTGGGACATCAAAAGTACTGCTCTAGCACTAATGGTCTTGGTCCAGTTTACCCAGGCATGAAATGCTCAGGCTCACAAAGATTTTTGTTCTCATAATATCCTTCAGGAGGTAAAAAGCCTAACGTTTCTCTTCCCTCTGTACGTATATTTTCTCCATTTCCAGCTGTACACTAATCTTCCACCTACCTCCTTCCCCCCATTTTACTCTTGGTGACTTTATATTCCAGTTTTCTTTATTCATCTACTTTTAAGTCATAAAGCCAAATGCATTTTCCTTGATTCCTGAAGCTTTCTTTTATGCTTCTTAAACATTGTGCCATGGCAAACGCGACAGTTGATTGCACGTTTTCCACGTCTGTAATTTTTATGCCAATTGCCTATATAAAAAAGCTGTCATCTAGACTTTGTAACGATAAAAGTTAAATTGAAAAGGTGTTTGGATCTTAGTTTGATTGCTGCAAATGTGGAACTCAATACAAACACTTGTGAAGCTAGCGAAAATTAGCACACACGAAGAGACTGTAATGTAAATAATGATGACATAAAATGAAATGTCCCTGATGCTTTTTTATTTTGTGTCTAGTTAGGGTGAGCTTGTCATAGCCTCCAAGGTGGCTCTAGATTTCCAGTGCTGTGTGGTGGCTTAACAAATATTTGTACAATCACTGCACCTACTGT
>NW_010219796.1:0-719 GCF_000695765.1 Mesitornis unicolor
GCTGCATGAATATCCTTAATGACAGGTCAAACTAAATAATTTTGTTAGCGGAGGAGAACTGTTCAGCTCCCACTGATGGATGGGACTTCAGGTAGGTGATGAAATGAAGGCTGCAGTTCCCAACCCCACCGATGCTGCCTGTTCGGTTGTGATCAGTTCTGGTAGGACTGGAAAGGATGAAACCCCTTCAAATCTACCATTTCCCTGGGCAAAAGGGGAAGAAAGGATGCCAGATTTTCAGCAAAATATTTCAGGTGTGGATATAACAATATCTGTGAACTGCAAATCACAAGAGAGGCTGTTGCATTGTCTCTGCTCCTCCAGAATAAATAGGATTTTGGTGGGTTTGGGATATTTATCTATACCTTCTTTTTTGCCAGGCTTTGCTGCTTCTGAAAATATGCTGTTCTCAGTATTTTCACAAGGTATTTTGATGGAGAAACCTGGAGCATTCATGAGCTGGCGATGTTTTAAATGAAATGTTTATGAGAGACAAGTTGCACCCTGTGCCACGGGAGTCAACGGAGGCTCTACCATTGACATGAGGAAACATCAGATTTGTTGAGAAGAGGGGAAAGAGGAAGGATGCCCATGGTCTGGGAATTATCTGAGTAGAGATTTGGATGGAGGACACCCAAGCTCGGCTGCTGGTTGCCCAACCCAACGCACCCCCATCTCCTGGCTGCCCTTACGCGAGGTAAATTGTGATGGGGTTGGCA
>NW_010219797.1:0-720 GCF_000695765.1 Mesitornis unicolor
TGCACCTGGTATACCTATGCAGCATTTAATCAATTAGACTTGATTCACCATTAACACCTGCAGCAAGGAATAAAACAAAAAAAGACATTAATTTCTACCCATGTTTCATTTCTCAGAAAGCCAGCACCAGCTCATCATGGTATCCTCTTCTGCTGGGCCATGCTCCGAGCATGTTTCACAGGATTAATTTTACCTACAGGTGCATTTTGCTTGATATGGATTCTTCATATGAAAGCAAGCTGAGAATTAAGCTTACAAGACTGATCTCTTAACTCTATTAAATGAGGCCAGGGTAGATTGAGTTGGTAGTTTCTCTTTCTGAGGCTAGACATTTAAATGATTGCTCTAAGGTGAATTCTTGTGTGTACTGGCTTGGCTTAAAATCAGGAACAGAATTTAAACATCCTCACTTGAGGTTTCTTATTTAATACACCAAGGATTTAATTAGAAAGATGGGAAATTAGAAAGAAGAGTTGAAATTGGCTCTCAGGGCAGGGGGTGAGCAATGGAAAAAAAAAATTAAAATTTAAACATCTCTTTTTAAAAACAAATACACTTGACAGAGGGGACAGGCCACTGGGACACGCTATCCTGAGTGGCCGTGAAATGTCATTTGCTGCTTGTCCAGCATTTGTGATGCTGCCCTGTCAGCTGGAGTAGGAGGGTCCCATCCTGCACGGGCATCCTCGCCTCTCTGGGCGCCTTCCACTAATTGCATCA
>NW_010219798.1:0-719 GCF_000695765.1 Mesitornis unicolor
AAAAATACACATTTACTGTCAGGAGAGAAGGAAGTGGAGTCTGCTGCCTGAACTTCTACAGAGCACAAGAAAAGCAGAAAAACACTTCAAAATGTCTTTCTAAATAGAGTCCTGCCTATAGATGAAACTCCAGATTTTCCAAGGCTTGTCCTGAAGCACAGACACGCTGAATGTTGTTTTCAATGTGTGAATTGCATTTAGTTTCCGGCTTAATTTAAAAATACATATATTTTGCTGAACGAAACAGATACAAAACATTAAGGAACTCACCAAATAACCATCCACCACCTGGATGCACAGTTGAACACGTATGGAAATCTGCCTTCCACACAAGCAGACACATATGCTGCCCCACACAGCTCACTATCGTGGGCATGGGCACACATTAACAAGGATTCACCACACTTCTGAGCAGACACCTGCCATGAACTGATGCACCAGAGGAGGGCAGCTACATATACATGGGCATTTGTGCATGGATACATCTCTGTTGTCTGCATCATTTACTGGGACAGCAGCTTTCTTGATGCTGAGCTGCCAGGTTGTCTTGCTTTTGTATACCCCACATCATTACTTGTTAGCATGAACATGTCAACATCCCATGGGCAGGCAGGGCAGGGAGCCTGTCCTGGGGTACCTGTGCTGTGTGTGCATGTAGCCACACTATGGAAGATGAGAGGAAGTGTGGGTAACACCCCACTGGGGCGGCTTTCTCTTCA
>NW_010219799.1:0-718 GCF_000695765.1 Mesitornis unicolor
CATCCTCACAGTGATGGCCTACGATCGCTACCTTGCCATCTGCAGACCTCTCCACTACACCACCCTCATGAACAGGCGCGTGTGTGGCCGGATGGTGATGGGCTCGTGGGTAGGAGGCTTTGTGCACTCCATAGTGCAGACTGTTCTAACCACTCAGCTCCCCTTCTGTGGCCCTCACAAAATTGACCACTACTTTTGTGATGTCCACCCCCTACTACAGCTGGCCTGTACTGACACCTCCACTGTGGGCATCATTGTTGTTGCCAACAGCGGAATGATAACTCTGAGCTGTTTCTTCATCCTTGTCATGTCCTATGTTGTCATCCTGGTTTCCTTGAGAAGTCAAACATCAGAAGGGCGGCACAAGGCCCTCTCCACCTGTGGGTCCCACATTGCTGTGGTGATTCTGTTCTTTGGGCCGTGCACATTCATCTACATACGTCCGTCCAGCAATCTGTCGGAGGACAAGAGCGTGGCTGTGTTTTACACTGTCATCACCCCCATGCTGAACCCTCTCATCTACACGCTAAGAAATGAGGAGGTGAAGAGTGCCATAAGAAAACTGTGGAGTAGAAAAGTGGGAAGTGAAAATGGAAAGGTGTAGAACTGTGGTCACAATTCCAAAGGATTGGAGAAAATCAAGCATCTTTCACTGTAATTTCGTTTGTGAAAATTCCCCAAGAACTGCCTTTCAGATAAAAGCTTGCTGTTAGCTCTT
>NW_010219800.1:0-719 GCF_000695765.1 Mesitornis unicolor
ACAAATCCCCAGATTAGGGATTCAGAGGAAGAGATGCCCGTCTAGGCTCCACCCAGGGCCTAGCCCATGCTTGAAGCACCTTTTGACATGGAGGTGTACCAGCCATGGGGTATGGGACATATTATGGGATTCAGATGTTTAAAAGTGGAACCAAAGGTGAGGAGAAGGAGGGAATTAGGTGATTTGGGGAAGAAGTGTGGAAAAATCAAGGGATACAGGGGCAAAAATGGCCAATCATATGTAAATAATTAGTCAGTCTGTACACTTCTCTGACCAAGTCCTTTGCCTGAAATCTCAATATATAATGGTCAACTTGCAGTCATAACAACATGGTCATCTAGCGACAAAAGCAAGGAAAGATATGGAGTGAGAAATAATGTGTTTTACTATATATAGTTGGAAAAATGTACATTTAGGAAGCTTTTCTTGATGTCTGAAACAAACATGACATAACTAAGATAAACTCAGCGCAATTGTTCCCAGCCTCAGAAATGGAACAAAAGTAATTTTTAGTCCCAGCAGCTCCTCTGTTTTCCCATATTTATATAGGTTTGTCTGATAGAAATTATGATCTGTCCTTAAATTTTTGCCTAAATTGTCATAAATACGGTAGCCCTATAGGTTTGTCACTTTTAGAATGCTGTGCATTCCCCCTAAAATGATGTGGTTTTAACTTGTCAAGAGTTTTGGTTTGGGATTTTTTCTTCATTTAATAGTGG
>NW_010219801.1:0-716 GCF_000695765.1 Mesitornis unicolor
ATTAGATAGCTTGTTCTAAGGATAGACCTCTTATTTTATCTCTTCTCAATTACTTTGTCATTTTCTCCTCCCCTCCATGCCAGGCACAGAGCTCACAAATCACACTTTGAAACTAAGCTGTGCACTAATACTAATGTCAAAATATGGCAGTTTCAAGTAATGGTTGGTTCATTTAAAGAGGCATAGATTTTCAGCTTTTAAAACTCTGAGCAAAAGATTTATCTCCCAGAGTCACACTTAAGCACCTAAGCAGAGGTGAAGAGGGAATTTCATATCACATTAAAAGTCAGACCTTGGAAATCAGGGTGTCATAACTTCGTATTCTTATCTGCAAAGGATCGCCTGCCCTTCCCACTGACCAAATCTTTCTGCTGTGATAAAGATGCCACTAACACCACGCAGGCAGAAAGCTGGGTGAACAGAACCCAGTTTTCATAACGTGTTTAGACAGCAAGAAGTGTAACTTGCTGCCATTCAGATGCATGGTGCATGGGCATTGCTCAGCACTTTCGTCCTTGAATGCTCTTCTCTCAATTTTCTTTGAAGTGTAGACCTTGAAATTCTGGGCTTGGTGGTTTAATCTTGGGCTGGCAGCTATGGACTCTTCTGGCAGGAAAACAAGCTAAAGGTTCATACTCATCCTTTCAGTCTTAAAGTATCTGGAAAACTATCTTGACATTTTTGCTAAGAACCAGTGTCCTCTTTTATTTTCAGTT
>NW_010219802.1:0-721 GCF_000695765.1 Mesitornis unicolor
TTGGTCAGTGGTGGTTGCTGGTGGTCTTTGCTGCCCCTGTTGGTGATAGTTGGTCACAGTTGGTCGGTGGTGGTCACAGTTGGTCGGTGGTGGTCATGGTTAGGGTCGTTAGGGTCATAAGGGTCAGGGTCATTAGGTTTAGGGTTAGGGCACGGTCGTTAGGGTTATGCTTAGGGTCATTAGGGTTAGGGGTGAGGGTCTGTTAGGGTGAGGGTTAGAGGGTTAGGGTCATTAGGGTAAGGGTCAGCAGGGTTAGGGTCGGGGTTAGGGGTTAGGTCGTTAGGGTTAGGGTGGTTAGTGGTAGGGTTAGGGTACCGTTAGGGTTAGGGTCCGGGTTAGGGTCCGGGCACGGTCAGTGTCATTAGGGTCATGAGAGTTAGGGGTTAGGGGTTAGGGTAGTGGGATAGGGTTAAGGTTACGGTCATTACGGTTAGGGCCTCCATTAGGGTTAGGGTCATTAGGGTCAGGCCCTCCATTAGGGTTAGGAGTTCGGGCCATTAGGGTGAGGGTTAGAGGGTTAGAGGGTTAAAGGGTTAGGGCACGGGTAAGGGTCATTAGGGTTAGGGTTAGGGGTCAGGGTTAGGAGTGAGAGTCAGGGTCAGGGTTAGGGGTAAAGGTTAGGGGCAGGGTTAGAGGTCAGAGTAAGGGTTAGGGGTTAGGGTCGTTAGGGGTTAAGGGTTAGAGTTAGGTGTTAGGGTTAGGGTTTAGGGTTAGGGTTAGG
>NW_010219803.1:0-721 GCF_000695765.1 Mesitornis unicolor
TCAAGATGATGTCTGTGTCTGTGCACTGGGGGTACTATTGTAACTTCAGCTCTCTGAGAAGTTCAGCATGTCCTGATACAGGTTTTTCTCTACTAATTTTCATAACAACTTTGCTTGCCGTTGTGCACATGTAGTAAATGTGTCTCGCCCCTACCTTACTCTCCCATCATTGCTTGCATGCATGCATGCTGCCGCTTCCCAACTTCTCTATTACTGCAGCTTCCCTCCCAACATCTCCCTCCTTCTCTCCTGCTGTTATTTCATTCCTCTTGCTGCATTTCAGAACCAAAGCTGACAATGACAAACACAGCGGCACAAAGATTCCTTTCACAAATCAGCCTGAGCACCACTCTCTAGGTGGGAGCTCGTAACTCCATCTTTCATAGTCCCGATATCTTCTTCTCCCTTTATTTGTCTCCCTCATCTCTCTCCTTAGACAAAGCATCTTCTCAAACTACATTTTTTCCTGTAAGCAAGCTTCACTACTCCTGGAGCGTTACTTTCTCCCAGCTCTCCAAAATAGTCCCAGAGAAAGCAATCCTGCAGTCAGAGAAGCAAAACGGTCCTGAGGTATAGCTGTTAATTTCATGCTGAACCCGTGTACAACGACAGTGCCTGCTTTCAGCCTAAAAGCCTCGGTCAGCAGCAGCCTTTCTGAAACTACGGGTCATCTATTCATGAAATTCAGAGTCGTTTAGGTTGGAAAAGACTTTTAAGATCA
>NW_010219804.1:0-720 GCF_000695765.1 Mesitornis unicolor
AGCTCATCCAATTGGCCTCAGCCCATGGATTGCACCTATCTTTTGTTCTGCATCACATGTGTAGCACCGAATCAAAGCTTGATTTCAAATTACCTGAAGTCCTTGAGCTTCAGTGAGGGTTTGGATTGGCCCGAATTTGTTCCCTGTTTCCATTCTTAAATGGCAAACAGCCCCTGCATTTCCAGTTGTGGATACAGAAACATGCAAATAACACTGAAAGTGAAAAAATATGTATTTTGAGGTCAACGGCAAAGAACGAGGCTTCCCATTTTCTGTTAATCCAAACATTTGTGTTTCTGATTTAGGGATTACGGTGCAGCCGTTGCCAAGTGTTGACATTTCGGGAAGCAGCCCCTCTGGTGTGTTTGAAGGGCTCATCCTGCTTGAGCTCTACAAATATTTGTAGGTGCTGTGCTACTGCAATGGAATTAATAAAAACCATGGAGATTTTTATTGGTACATAGACTGTGCTCCACAGAGCACCACTGAACTGACCTGATGTACTCCAGTTATTAAACTGACCTGATGTAGTCTGTTTATTAAACTGACCTGGTGTAGTCTATTTATTAAATAAAATAAATTAAATAAAATACTGTCTCCTGTGTTCCTCTATTTAATATTTAGCACAGGATAATTGCGGAGACAGCTCTTACAACCTGCACACCTATGATCAGACCCACTGAGGTGAGCAGGTTTTCTCCCTACTGCGGAAATATATAT
>NW_010219805.1:0-720 GCF_000695765.1 Mesitornis unicolor
ATCTTGTAATTCTGCAAAGAACAAGTAATTTAATGCTAACTGAGGTGTACTGGTTACAGAGCAGGTCTCAGCAGGTTCAACTCGACAACACCCAAACCTGTAATAGCAATCAATCAGCTGCTCAAATACTTCATGTAGAAAGTCAGACTTTGACTAATTAAACTTCTGTAGGACACAGATTTCCTAGAGTCTAAAAGGAAGCGCTTTCCTTAATTTCCAGTTACAGGCTTACATTTGATCTAGTGCTTTCAAAAATCCAGTCTTCTGTCAGCTAACAAGTGAATTTTGCTAATACTGAAAGATTTATTTTCTACATTTTGTTAGGAATTAATATCTTTTACAAGATATCAGTTAAAGGCCAGGTGTCAAAAAATGAATTTCTTATGATTGGATTACAGTAAATGCAGTGACAAAAACAGCACTATGCATAAAGCTATGAGTGAAGGACAATTTAACAGAAATGAAAAGGAGTTTAAAAAAAAAGGGCTGGAAAACTGTGTTGATTTTACCCTGCCACCTCAACTACCCTGGCAGCATTACTGTACAGTTTGTACTCAAACACCATGGGGATTGATCTTGCAGCAAGTTTAAATTGGCAATCATTTCAATGAACAGAATGGGTCCTGAAACAGCATAATGCTGATTTTCCCTGCTCGAATACCTCTGAATCACTCCATATGCTCTACCTGCAATTTGAAAAAACACACTGGCATTTAGGCA
>NW_010219806.1:0-721 GCF_000695765.1 Mesitornis unicolor
GCCATGACAGCCATACATGTCTTATAAACACTGCACCGTGCAGTAAATCACGGAAAGTGTACTGTAAAAACTCATGTTTCTACCATGAGCTGCTGGTGATATCCACAAACGTCACAAAGCACATTTGAAAGCAAGTCGTGGACGACAGAGTTAATTCTAACCTGAATTTCAAAATACTTGCATAGAAATTTCAAAATAACCTTGCACAGAACAGCAATCCTCCGAATTTGGGGGTGATAACACGCAAGACTGGCAGACGCCAGTCCCTTTGCACTGAAGAAACTGGGACAGCGGTTCACAGTAGATTGATCCAGTATCTCTGCACAGAACTAGACCGGATCTAATGCCATTTCAAATAGATGAGTCAACAAATCATTAGCTATTTCATGAAGACAAAGGCAAACATAGTTGCAACTGATCAGTTTTTACAGAAGTCTCACAGCAGACACATACGCATCTTTGAAAGCAGAAAGGGAGCTTATGCAGAATTTACCTGGACCAAACATGAAGCAAGTAAACTGAACAAGCAGCAATAATTGATGTAAAAGCCAGATTTCTAAGACTGGAATAAGCATGTTTGTACAGTTTCAGTTGTAACTGGAACCAGAGACAATGTGTGAAGGAAAACCCCATAGCGTAGCTCCATAAAAGAAATGTAGTTTCTATTCTTTGTAGAAAATACGAAGGACGGAAGGAAGATTTGTGGACTGCACCTCTTTTT
>NW_010219807.1:0-721 GCF_000695765.1 Mesitornis unicolor
CAGGAATGTCGCGATGGCAGAAGTACAGGGTGATGAGGCTGGGATGAGAGAGACTGCATCCATAGCAGGTCTGCCCGTAACACTTCCCTTTCTCCAGAGGGTGAGCATCCCTGAGCTCCGATGGAGGGAAGGTAGCGGCAGCAGTGTCACCGTGGCTGTGCCCTTTACTGCCTTGCAGGTTTGGAGTGAGGTTTCCCTGCATGTCAGACGCTTACGAACAAGACCTGCTCAGCCTGGCGATGGAGAGCGCGCAGGAGCTGGGCTTTCTGAGCTTCATCCGAGAAGGGGTGTACTGTCAGCTGGCCGGTCCCTGCTACGAAACCATCGCCGAGTGCCGCCTGCTGCAGGTGCTGGGAGCGGACGCTGTAGGTGAGCTGGTGGGGTCGGTTGGGCGTATGGATTAAAGGGTTCATTCTGCTCAAGGCTGCCTTTCTTCAGTCTCTCACTCGTAGAGAAATGAGCTCTGTGTATTTCTGCCTTGTTCTGCAGTGGCTTAGTGCAGCTCCTAGGATGGATCTGCAGAAATCTGTGCGTACAGCTGCCCAGGACAGGGATCCCAGCACAGTCTTGTGTTCATTTCCCAGATACAAATCTCCCACACTCGGGTGACTCTGCTTCAGCAGGCCTGAGTGGGGCCCAATCAGAAATGAAGCAATTTTGTATTATTTTTAAACTTGTGACACCGTAAAGATTTTTCACTGTGCCTCTTCCTTACAAAGCA
>NW_010219808.1:0-720 GCF_000695765.1 Mesitornis unicolor
GAACCAGAAGTAAATGAACTGTGGGCTGTGCATGTGGCAGATTGGATGTTTCTGTGCCGGGTGTTTTAGTATCTCCTTCACTCTGCTGTCTCAAGTTGTGTCTCTTCGTGTTGGTGTTTTATGCTGATTCACAGCTGGGATTTCTTTTTTCTGAAGACTTTCTGCTATTTCTGATACAGTAAAAGGTGTGTAGGGATTAATTTAGAGACAAACGAGGGGATTAGGAAAGCGACTCACGTCTGGTATTTACATGGTACTGATTTACCGTGGCTGTTCTGGCAGTGAAACGATGCCTGTGCTGCTCTCAGTTATTAAATGGTTGGATCAGGGACACGACAAAGGAAAGACTTTTGTTGATGGGCCAGTGTTTTCTAATGGTAGAATTTCTGTTGCTGCTCTTTCTCTTTGTGGATTATGGGCCCTGTTTTAATTTATTTGTTTTTTCCCCAAACAGCCATTTTTAGAAGCACAGCCCTGTTCTCTGAAGCGGGCGTCCCTTAGCCAAAACGTATCTCTTGAGTAGGCTGAAGTGGTTCGAGGCACTTTGTGCTTTGCAGTGTGTCTTGTATTTCCTTTGATCTGAAATAATTTGAATTATTATATGGAATAATTTGAATTAATAGCAGTTAAATAGATGTTGATTTGTTTTAGCCATCCTGATATTAGAACCGTTTCAAGCTGCATTTTCTACGCCCTGTGAAATGTGTTCCCCTTTTACAC
>NW_010219809.1:0-720 GCF_000695765.1 Mesitornis unicolor
GAGACCGGTGCTGGCCTGTTCGGAGCAGTGACATCTTGTCCAAAGGCTTGGCCTTGGGAAGGGGTGGAAATGGAGGCTGCGAAGGCAAATGCCTGAGGTCCGGATCCTGCCTGAGCACAGATAATCCCCTTGCACTGGGACTTGCCCACACCTCTGCTGAGTGACGACTCTGCGGTGAAGTCTGTCCCTACAAGCCCCAGGGCTGAGCTGCTGGCAAGCAGAAGAGTTCGGGAGTACAGGCTTCATACTGGATTTTCTCCCATCACTGCAATACAGACTTCAGGCTGTCTCTCTGCTCCCCTGCTGCTCAGAGCATCCCTCTGTCTCCCAGTGTGGCTGAAAAACATCACCTCGCGTTCTGGCTGTGCAGGGAGATCTCCCTCTGTCCCACCCATATCTATCTGCAACCTAAAACCAGCCAAAACGTTGGATTTCGTCTCTCTGACTGGTGCTGGTTGTTGGGGTGGGAATTGGGATGTTCTTGCCCTGCACTGAGTGCTTACAGGGGTGACTGGCATGGACAGGGCAGGTTGGTCTCCCCATTTGCCTAAGACCATGCCCTGGAGACAGGTCTGTCCTTAACTGGGAGAACTGGACCTGGATGGGAGCTGGGAGCCAAGGTCCTCCGGGCATTGCCTGCCCTGTGCGTGCTTACAACTCTTCCAGCGAGGCTCACTACAGCCTCTGCCAAAGGCATAGCACCAAGTCCCCGTGGGAGAT
>NW_010219810.1:0-721 GCF_000695765.1 Mesitornis unicolor
TTTTATTCATTACAACTCCCCCCTTTTCTATTTATCATTTTGTTCATTGAATCCTGCTAATGCCTGGTGGCTTAGGGTCATACTTTCTTCAATTTCTTCATGGTTACTCATCGGTTTGTATTTTTCCCTAATTAACATCAGATGAGCAGCTTCTAATCTATTCTTTGTTATAGCAAGTAATTTGTTAAAAATACAGGGTCCAAATGTTAATCCCAATAAAAGTAGTATGAGAGGGCCGGCTAAGGTTGATAAGAATGTGGTCAGCCAGGGAGAGAGACTAAACCATGATTCATACCAACTTTGTTGGGACTCTCTCTCCCTCCTTCGTTGTTCTAATCCTTTTCGTAGTTCGGCCATAGTATCTCGTACTATTCCAGTATGATCTGCATATATACAACATTCTTCCTTTAGGGCTGCGCATAACCCTCCCTGCTGTAAGAATAATAAATCTAAACCACGTCTATTTTGAAGCACTACTTCAGATAATGACCTTAATGATTTTTCTAATGCATCTATTGATTGCTCTATTCTACTTAGATCCTCATCCACAGCCACTCGGAGTGACTTAAATGTGCTTTGTTGGGTAATCAGGGAGGCTATTCCTGTGGCTGCTCCAGTCCCTCCGATCGTGAGGAGGGTAGCTATTGTGAGGGCAGTGAATGGCTCCCTTCTAATAAGGCGATGTTCTTGAGTAATTTGGTGATTGTATATGAACTCATCC
>NW_010219811.1:0-721 GCF_000695765.1 Mesitornis unicolor
GATTCTGTGTGATTCTGTGATTCTGAGATCTGAGATGCAGTCCTGCTATGTATCTCCTGGATTGATTGCTCTCTGCAATGTTGCCCTTCTAGAAGCTACTGAGGTGGCTGAGTCTCTCATGAAAACCAGAAATAACTATTTTTCTAGTCCACTTCCTCTTCTTGATTGGGTGATCTGTAGCACGACCATGACCACATTTCTTTTGTTCATCTTGTTGATCTAAACCCATAAGCTCCTGTTACTTAGAACATCTATGTCCATTCAAGGTATTTCTCTGTGCAGACTGCAGCCATCCCACCCCATCTTAACTGCCTATTCTTAAAGAGCCTGTATCCATCCAGCAAAGCCTTCCAAGCAAGCAAGCAGTCTGACCATGTCTGCAGCTGCAGTGGCATCATCCATCATCCAGTGACTGCATGAATTTGAATTCCTCCTGTGTTATTCAAACACTGAGTTCATTTTTGTACATGTCTTTGAGATAGGCTTTCAGTTGTGCTGCTTTCTCAGTGGAAGTATATGAAGCTCTGAGGAAGTGTAAGTTGCTCTGTTCCATGCATATGCTCTTTGTTCCCTTCCCCCTGCTTGTCAGGAGGCTTTGATGTCCATCTGCCAATGGTCCTTGCTTTCGTCTCTTCTCACAAGGTTACTGAACCACCTGGTCTTTCCCCACCTTGTCTGATGGATCTCATCTCACACACACACACACACACAGAATCGCTCG
>NW_010219812.1:0-712 GCF_000695765.1 Mesitornis unicolor
ACACCCATCCCCGCACACCCCCCTGCATGCCCGCCTGTGCTCACACATGCGCACCTATGCACAGCCCCCCGACTCCCGCACACCCACAAGTACCTCCTGGGGTAGGAAGTGCCCCAACCCGGACCACCTCGGTGTCCCCTGCCCGTGTCCCCCTGCTCTGTCCGTGTCCCTCCTGCTCGGTGTCCTCTGTCCGTGACCCTGCGGTCCTGCTGCAGCCAACGCTCCCAGCCTGCAGCACTCGGGCTGCCCTTGGCCACTCCTCCTTCCCGAATTGCAAGAGGCACCTGGTGGACCCCTGCTCCTCTTCCTCCCGGTGAGGGACACAAATGCTGCAGGGTGGATGAGCGGGAAGCTGAGGTGGAGGTGAGTATAGATCCCTATGGAGAGAGAGAAGCCAGCGTGGAGGGTCAGGCATAGGGATGAGACCTCTTGGAATGAGACCGAAGAAGCAACTGGTGCCGTCTATGAACAGGTCTGAGGGACACCTCCAAGCTGCAAAGCTTTACAGTGAGACAACCCGCTCCATGGAAGGCCTGATACCTGCTGAGCTCCTCAAGGACGGCTGGATGCCAAGAGCTAAAGCCAGCAGAGATAAAGCAGCCTGTGAAAGGCCATGCTGCACCTTGCCAAGAGAAAGGGGTCAAGCGAGGAGCTGCAAGGAGTAAATAGAGCTGTTAAAATGACAGATCAGACAATGTTAGTTGTCCACTGG
>NW_010219813.1:0-720 GCF_000695765.1 Mesitornis unicolor
TGCTGCTGGGGAGCCTTTACGTGCTCTCACATGCTTTCCCACAAATGCCTGCCTCCTCTCCCTTGCCCAGCGACCACCCCTCACTCCTTGTGCCCTTCGCAGCTCCCCTCTCCAATACTCCCTTTTGTCCGTCATCTACGCGACAGAGCAAGGACTCACGGCCACTCATCATCCGGCACCATCCAGCTGGCTCCAAAGTCATTGAAGTCGGGCACGACAACCCCATCAGGCCGCATGAAGTCATCCTGCTGGCTCCCAGTGTACGTCCCACACAGCCCACACAGCCTGCCCTTGTGCTTCTCAGACACCTTCACTAGGAGCTCGTGGTCCCCATTGAACTGCAGCTGCAGGCCCAGCTGGGTAGAAACCCGCACGTAGGAGCCGCTCAGGGAAACGGTCACACCGGGGGCAGGAGAAGCGGGCAGGGAGGCCAGAGCACCGTTGATCTGAATGAGAGGGGAGAGGGAGACAGAAGCATAAAGTGATGCCCTTCATGGAGAGGCCACTGTTCTTCACTGCAGTAGTGCCCGAGCCCAGCGAGTCAGAAGCACTGATGGCATGAGAATCCCAGTCCAGGCTTACGAGAACAGCAGCTACTCTACATGTGGCACACTGACAGCCCAGGAAAACAAGCTGAAAACGTGTTGCTGCATGAGCAGCCATATCTGCCCTGCTCAGAGCCTCAACGTGGTCTTTTGTGAGCACGCCAGGAGGCTCTGG